>NC_057812.1:146251667-146343075 GCF_018294505.1 Triticum aestivum
CCGTGCCTCGCCGTGCCGCCTCCTCGCGCCTGTGCCGGCCCCCGCCCTCTCGCCGAGGCACGCCCCGCCGCCACCGCCAACTCCGGCCACCGCCTCCACCGCGCGGCCTCGCCGGCAACCTTTGCCGTTGCCGCGCCAGTCACCGCCTCCACCGCCTCCACTGCCTCCACCGCGCGGCCTCGCCGGCAACCTTCGCCGTCTCCGGCGCCCCGCCGGCCCCCCTCCGCCTCCTCGCGCCTTCCCCCGCCGGGATCCGGCCGGATCCGGCGAGATCCGGTCCGGATCCGCCACGAACGCCCGTCCCTGGCCTTCTCCGGTCATCCTCGTCTCCCGCGCCGCCGTTGACTTTTGCTCCGAGGTGGTGATTTTTCTGCTAAGTCCCGAGGATTTCAGTATTTTATGCATTTTTCATCGTGTTGTAACTCTGCATCCGTAGCTCCGATTCGTGCGTGTAGCATATCACAATGTTTGTCTCGACGATTACATCATTCTATCTCATTGCATCATTTTCATTTGAGCTCATCTTGATGCCCGAAATGCTGTTGGAAGAGGGCTATGTGAGTAATTTGTCAGATCTGTTTCATCAAATAGGTATTGTTATTCTTGCCATGCTTAATGTGTGCATGATATAATCATGAGCTCTACATGTGTTTTGTTATATGCCATGCCATCTTTACAGAGGTGCTTGCCATGTATTTTTGTGGTTTTTGTGGTGACTAGCACAAGCTTGCAAAGTAGTGTAATCGGTAATGCTGATTTCAGGGACTTAGAATTTCACTAAGTCCTTGCCCTGATTTTGTTGTTATGCCATATGTTCATCTTGTTTCCTAGTGATCCGTGCCTCTTTTGAGGATGATCAATAAGGATGTTTTGTTAACATTGTGGTTCTCTATCCATCCATGTCTTTGTTTGCATTTATGGAGCAACCTAGCTTGAGTTAATCGAGCTCTACTTTTGCTATTTCGTGAATCCTGGTAGATTGTTGACTTGTTAGCGATTTTGCCAAGGATGTTGCTATTGATCCGTGCATGGTATGTTATTGTTCTTGCCATGCCTAGCTTCTATGTCATGTATGCTTGTTGGGTGTAAGCTTAGCTTGTCATGCCATGCTCTGTAGTGAGTGCATCGAGCTCATTAACATGCCTACTCGTTAACTGTTTTGCATGCTCCAGTTTTTCACTAAGTCTGAATCTGTTTATATTTTTGCCATGTTCACATGCTTGCAATTGTATTTTATGATCCCTTTTGGCTCAAGGTCACTAAGGGACTTTTGTTAAGTGCGTTGAGTAGCTTCATGCCATGCCTTGCTTTGCCATATTAAGTTCCTGTAGCTTATAGTTTTCATGCTCTAAAGATTGCTTCCTGATGATAAATTTCAGACTTGTGTTAATTTCACCAAGTCTGAAACCTGTTATCATTTGCATTTTTGCCATGCTTGTTTGAACCTGTTAATGGATGAACTAGCCGTAGCTCAGTGTTCATCTTTTGTCAAGCTTCATGAGTGGATCCCTACCATGTATTTTGTTGCCATGTTTGAGTGTTGTAGCATATTTAACTTGGTGCATTTAGATGGCTACTTGCTGTTTATCACAGACCAGTGCCATATTTGTTTTGCTTGCCATTTCCAAACCATGCATCCGATTCTGGTGATCTTTATATCGATTTCGACTGGAGCTCGATGAAGAACTTGTCCTTTGTGTTGTTTCGTCCTAGTTGATCAGTAGTGGAGCCCAGTTGGGGTCGATCGGGGATCTGTGTAACATTGGGGTAGTCTTCTTTTATTTTGGTTCTGTAGTCAGACCTTGATTGTATCTGGTTGATGTAATGCTTTATTCATGTAATTGTGTGAAGTGGCGATTGTAAGCCAACTATGTATATCTTTTCCCTTATTGTATTACATGGGTTGTTTGCGAAGATTACCTCACTTGCGACATTGCTTTCAATGCGGTTATGCCTCTAAGTCGTGCTTCGACACGTGGGAGATATAGCCGCATCGAGGGCGTTACACTAATCAAACATGGCATAAGAAACTATGATCTCTAGTTGTCATTGCAAACATGTTTATTCATAATAGGCCGAATCAGGAACGATGAACTAATCATATTTACAAAAATAAAAGAGGTCGAGTTCATACCAGCTTTTCTCATCTCAATAAGTTCATCATATAATCATCATAATTGCCTTTCACTTGCACGACCGAACGATGTGAATAATAATAATAGTGCGCGTGCATTGTACTAAGCTTGAATCTGCAAGCATTCAATAAATAGGAGAAGACAAGGCAATATGGGCACTTTTGTCAGATCAACATTTATGCATATAAGAGCCACTTCAACAATTTAATCATGGTCTTCTCCTATCGACCCCCAAAGAAAAGAAAAGAAATAAAACTATTTACACAGGAAATATCCAAACAAGCAAAAGAGGAACAGGAAATCTTTTTGGGTTTTCTTTTTAATTAATACTACAATCATGGAAAGTAAACTAATTAAAAGCTACAACTAATTTTTTTGGTTTTTCTTAAGGTTTATTAAACACACAAGAAAAAAGCATAAAAAGGAAAATAAACTAGCATGGATGATACAATGGAAAAGTATGAGCACCGACATCTAGCAATGAGTGTGTGAACATAAATGTAATGTCGGTGGGAAATACGTACTCCCCCAAGCTTAGGCTTTTGGCCTAAGTTGGTCTATGGCCACGGCTGGCCTGGCGGATATCCATAATAATAGTTGGGGTCATACTGTGATGCAGATGAGGAAGACTCCGATTGCCATTGGCTGACAATCATCTCCGGATCCCACTGGTAATTAGACTGTCATGAAGGATCAAATTGTGGTGCCAGCTCTGGCTCCTCGGCTGGTGCAGGGTTCCGGCAGGCGTGGATAGCCATCAACGGAACAAGGTACGTGCCTACAGTCAAATCAAACAAAGAAGGAGCAGGTAAGGTAATTGTCTCAGGATGATGTTTACTAAAGAACAATTGATATTTAATCTCTCCTTCCCTATTCTTAACAATAAAATCATGCGCCACCATACTTTTATAATCTAAATAAACATGAGGCAGCACCTTTTCTTCCTTCTCATAATGCCTAAGAGGTATGTTAAAATGTGCAGCTAGGCGTGTAGCATAGATGCCTCCAAAGATGGGGCCCTTGGTACGGTTCAAACTTAACCGTTTGGCAATAATGCCTCCCATACTAAAAGAGTTATCACCGTATAAGCCATGGTGCCAAATAATAATATCAGGGATTTTCAGGTTTCCACAGTTTCCACGACCAATCAAGCAACGACTACCAAATAATGCAAAATAACGTAAAACACGAAAGTGTATGCTAGTGATTCGTGCATCAGAAACCTTCCTTGTTTCCCCTATAGTGATAGTATCGATAAATCTCTCCACATCATCATGATGTGGTTCTTCTGTCTTGCCCTCAAAAGGGACTAAACAAATCCGATAGAAATCATAAAGTGACATCTCCTTATGCTCATCATATAAATAAAACTCCACCGTAGGTGGTGAGCTCCTAGAATGGAAATGGAAGTTTTGCACAAAGATATTTGTGAGCAAGAGATACTGATCGCATTGGTCATGGAGGAAAGCGGTAAGGCCTGCAGTCTCAGCCAATTCATGAAAATCTTCATAAATCCCGGCTGCTCTCAAGAAATCCCCGGAAGGCCATTCACACGCCCGAACCTCCGTGATGTGAGGCAGATTATACTTAGGCTTTGATGCCTTTTCCTTCGAACTTTGGCTCGATGAGCCACTCAAAAGTCTCCTCATCGTTTTCTGAAAAATTCTGAATATTTTAGTAACTTCAAAATAAAAGTAAACCAAACTCAATAATATTGATAGTAACTACTCCTACAAGTGCCTAGGGCCTATATCATGCATCAAAACTACTTTTGACCATATAAATTTGACATGCAAGCTCAAGAACAGGGTCACCTAAGAAGCAAAAATTTGTAATTAATAAAGCACTAGAACAAAAACTAATTGGACCAATGGAGGTGTCACATACCAAGGAATAATCTCCCCAAGCAGTTTTGTGAGAGGTGCTTTGAGCAAGGAGATCGAAAATGGCAGCAAAATGAGCTAGAACTCATGCTTGAGATGGATATTCATGTTTTGGGGAGGAAGATGAAGTGTGTGGGTGAAAGGATAAGTGGAGGAGGGCCACCGTGGGCCCACGAGGCAGGGGGCGCGCCCTAGAGGGGTGGGCGCGCCCTCCACCCTCGTGGGCAGGTGGTTGGCTCCAGGGGCGGAGCTGGAGTAGTTGTTACCCGATGCACCACTTTATTTCATTACTTCTAGCACACATTGTTGAATATAATCGAAAGAGATTTGTAAACACAAAATGTAGCTATCAAAATGCTTACAATGAAGATAAAACAAGGGACAAAATTACTTGAAAAGGATGTCTTGCATTTCCAAATTCCAACATACATTGTCAGACAAGAAGGTTTGGTAACCCACAAGATACAAATAGAATTGAACTTACTAGTAGAACATAATAAACTACCCAAATAAAAGTACTTAGATGGCTAAGAATCTGAAAATTACCTTTAACGTTCTATTCCTTTGAGCCATGAAATAATCAACCACTTGAGCATTGGTGACATTTTTCATTTATTCTTTCTCCACAAAACAAATAACACCACCACTCAAACTTTCTTCATTGAGGCGATTGCGCAAGCAAGTTTTGACCAGTTTTATAGCTGAAAATCATTTGTGTGGTGCTTTTCTTTCGAGAAGAAACTTGTCCATAGTATCTATATTACAAATACAAATTACAAATAAGACGTGTAGAGATTAATAAAATACACTCTAATTAGAAATTATAACCCTAGAAAATGCCCCACTCTTTGTCAAAACATAGTGATCTCTATTCTCTATTATATTCCCTATAATTTTATACAAGATTGTTGCAGTTTGTAATCAAAATTAGGAGAAGTAAGACAAATCCGCTACCTAAATTGTGCCCTTTTCTAATCTATGTGGACGGAAACCAGGCCTGATGGAGATGAAGATTAAAGACGGAAAGGTTGCTAAATTAGTTACCGAGCGCTGGACCGGCCAACGGCGTGCAACGTCGTTCGCGTCGTCACCGTGCGACTGTCCGAGGAGAGGACCCAGGCAGCGTGGCCGGCGGCTTCGGGCGGCCGAAGCGCTGCTGCATCGGCCAGTATACGTGACGGCAAATAACACATCTACAGAATCGATCGATCAATTTTTTTATTGGAATCTAGATCGATTAGGACGCGTACGTAAGTGGATCGACAGGCGAACTACGCGTTCTGCTACTTTGGGCCAGTGCGGAGGCCGGACATGAGGAGTGACCCTGATGCACTACTCTTGGGCCACCCTGATGCACTGGGCCTTTTTAATATATAGGTACAAATAACAAATTTTTCTACCCATATTCCTGTGCATACGGGCCAGCCCAATGGGGTCCGCCCCTGGTTGGCCCCCCTGGTGTGTTCTCAGTTCCATAAATCCTCAAATATTCTAGAAAAAATCATATTTAATTTTGAGGGCATTTGGAGAACTTTTATTTTCGAGGTATTTTTATATTGCACGGATAATTAGATAACAGACAGACAAATATTTGCTTTTATTTTATTTAGTATAAATAACATAAAGTAAAAGTGGGATACAGAAGGTTGTGCCTTCTAGTTTCATCCATCTCATGGTCATCAAAAGGAATCCACTAACAAGGTTGATCAAGTCTTGTTAACGAACTCATTCCGAATAACATGGAACCGGAGAAATTTCGAATAACACTATGTTACCTCAACGGGGATATGCACATCCCCAATAATAAGAATATCATATTTATTCTTGATAGTAGGAAGAGGAAATTCAAAGCCTCCAAATATAATCGATGGAATTTTTCCAATAGAGTTGATACTATGAACTTGAGGTTGTTTCCTCGGAAAGTGTACCGTGTGCTCATTACCATTAACATGAAAAGTGACATTGCCTTTAGTGCAATCAATAATAGCCCCTGCAGTATTCAAAAAGGGTCTTCCAAGAATAATAGACATTCTATCGTCCTCGGGAATATCAAGAATAACAAATTCCGTTAAAATAGTAATGTTTGAAACAACAACAGGCACATCCTCACAAATACCGACAGGTATAGCAGTTGATTTATCACCCATTTGCAAATATATTTCAGTAGGTGTCAACTTATTCAAATCAAGTCTATGATATAAAGAGAGAGGCATAACACTAACACCGGCTCCAAGATCACATAAATCAGTTTTAACATAGTTTCTTTTAATGGAGCATGGTATAGTGGGTACTCCTGGATCTCCAAGATTCTTTGGTATCCCGCCCTTAAAAGTATAATTAGCAAGCATTGTGGAAATTTCAGCTTCCGGTATCTTTATTTTCTTTGTAATAATATCTTTCATATACTTAGCATAAGGATTTGTTTTGAGCATATCAGTTAATCGCATACGCAAAAAGATAGGTCTAATCATTTCAGCAAAACGCTCAAAATCCTCATCATCCTTTTTCTTGGATGGTTTGGGAGGAAAGGGCATGGGTTTCTGAACCCAAGGCTCTCTTTCTTTACCGTGTTTCCTAGCAACAAAGACTTTCTTACCATAACGTTGATTCTTTGATTGTGGGTTATCAAGATCAACAACAGGTTCAATTTCTATATCATTATCATTACTAGGTTGAGCATCATCATAAACATTATTATTGACATTATCACTAGTTCCAGTTTCATTACCAGGTTGTGTTTCAGCATCAGAAATAGAAATATCATTTGGATTCTTAGGTGTTTCAACAATAGGATCACTAGAAGCATGCAAGGTCTTATCATTTTTCTTTTTCTTCTTTTTAGAAGAACTAGGTGCATCTATATTATTTCTCTGAGAATCTTGCTCAATTCTCTTAGGGTGGCCTTCAGGATACAAAGGTTCCTGAGTCATTCTACCAGTTCTAGTAGCCACTCTAACAGCATAATCATTATTCTTACTATTTAATTCATTGAGCAAATCATTTTGAGCTTTAAGTACTTGTTCTACTTGAGTGGTAACAATAGAAGCATGTTTACTAATAAGTTTAAGTTCACCTTTGACATTAGCCATATAATCACCCAAGTGTCCAAGCATATTTGAATTATATTTCAGTTGTCTACCAAAATAAGCATTAAAATCTTTTTGCTTAGCCATAAATTTATCAAACTCATGTAAGCATGGGCTAGAAATTTTAGTAAATGGGATTACAGTGTTATCATATCTATAGAGAGAATTTAACTTTACTACTTGTGTCGGGTTATCAAGACCATGAGTTTCTTCAATGAGTAATGGATTTGGATTATGTTTCTTTAGTAGGCGGTAAATTAAGACCATGTATTTCAGCTTTAATACCTTTCTCTTTCATAGATTTCTTTGCCTCTTGCATATCTTCAGGACTGAGAAATAGAATAGCCCTCTTCTTCGGAGTTGGTTAGGAACAGGCTCATGAATTGGCTCCGGTGGTGCCGAATTATTTTCATTTGTCAACATATTATTCAATAGAATTTCAGCTTCATCCGGTGTTCTTTCCCTGAAAACAGAACCAGCACAACTATCCAGGTAACTCTGGAGGCATCAGTTAGTCCATTATAAAAGATATCAAGTATTTCACTTTTCTTAAGAGGATGATCAGGCAAAGCATTAAGTAATTGGAGAAGCCTCCCCCAAGCTTGTGGGAGACTCTCTTCTTCAATTTGCACAAAATTATATATATCCCTTAAAGCAGCTTGTTTCTTATGAGCAGGGAAAAATTTAGCAGAGAAGTAATAAATCATATCCTGGGGACTACGCACACAACCAGGATCAAGAGAATTAAACCATATCTTAGCATCACCCTTTAATGAGAACAAGAATATTTTAAGGATATAAAAGTAGCGAGTTCTCTCATCTTTAGTGAACAGGGTAGCTATATCATTCAGTTCAGTAAGATGTGTCACAACAGTTTCGGATTCATAACCATGAAAAGGATCAGATTCAACCAAAGTAATTATATCAGGATCAACAGAGAATTCATAATCCTTATTAGTAACAAAGATAGGTGAAGTAGCAAAAGCAGGGTCAGGTTTCATTCTAGCATTTAGAGATTTCTTACTCCATTTAGCTAATAATCTTTTAAGTTCAGTTCTATTTCGACAAGCTAAAATAGCTAAAGAAGCATCTTGATCAAAAACATAACCCTTAGGAATGGCAAGTGGTTCTTCATCATCACTTTCATCAGTATCATTAGATTCAATATTTTCAATTTCTCTAGCCCTAGCAAGTTGTTCATCAAGAAAAGCACTAAGTGGCATAGTAGTATCAAGCATAGAGATAGTTTCATCATAAGTATCATGCATAGCAGAAGTGGCATCATCAATAACATGCGACATATCAGAACGAATAGCAGAAGCAGGTGTAGGTGTCGCAAGCTTACTCAAAACAGATGGTGAATCAAGTGCAGAGCTAGATGGCAGTTCCTTACCTCCCCTCGTACTTGAGGGATAGATCTTGGTTTTTGGATCTCTCAAGTTCTTCATAATGATAAGCATATATATATCCCAAGTGACTCAAAGAATAGAGCTATGCTCCCCGGCAACGGCACCAGAAAATAGTCTTGATAACCCACAAGTATAAGGGATCGCAATAGTTTTCGAGGGTAGAGTATTCAACCCAAATTTATTGATTCGACACAAGGGGAGCCAAAGAATATTCTCAAGTATTAGCAGTTGAGTTGTTAGTTCAACCACACCTGGAAACTTAATATCTGCAGCAAAGTATTTAGTAGCAAAGTAATATGATAGTAGTGATAACGGTAGCAAAAGCTAACAATAGTAAAACAATGTTTTTGGTATTTTGTAGTGATGATAGCAATAGCAACGGAAAAGTAAATAAGCGAAGAACAATATATGGGAAGCTCGTAGGCAATGGATCGGTGATGGAGAATTATGCCGGATGCGGTTCATCATGTAACAGTCATAACCTAGGGTGACACAGAACTAGCTCCAGTTCATTGATATAATCTAGGCATGTATTCCGAACATAGTCATACGTGCTTATGGAAAAGAACTTGCATGACATCTTTTGTCCTACCCTCCCGTGGCAGCGGGGTCCTTACGGAAACTAAGGGATATTAAGGCCTCCTTTTAATAGAGTACCAAAACAAAGCATTCACACATAGTGAATACATGAACTCATCAAACTACGGTTATCACCGGTAAGTATCCCGATTATTGTCACCTCGGGGTTAACAGATCATAACACATAATAGGTGACTATAGACTTGCAAGATAGGATCAAGAACTCTCATATATTGATGAAAACATAAAAGGTTCAGATCTGAAATCATGGCACTCGGGCTCTAGTGACAAGCATTAAGCATAGCAAAGTCATAGCAACATCAATCTCAGAACATAGTGGATACTAGGGATCAAACCCTAACAAAACTAACTTGATTACATGATAGATCCCATCCAACCCATCACCGTCCAGCAAGCCTACGATGGAATTACTCACGCATGGTGGTGAGCATCACGAAATTGGTGATGGAGGATGGTTGATGATGACGATGGCGACGGATTCCCCTCTCCGGAGCCCCGAACAGACTCCAGATCAGCCCTCCCGAGAAGTTTTAGGGCTTGGCGGCGGCTTTGTATCGTAAAACGCGATGATTTCTTCTCTCTGATTTGTTTCTCCCCGAAACTCAATATATGGAGGTGGAGTTGGAGTCGGAGAGGCAACAGGGGGCCCACGAGGTAGGGGGCACGCCCCCCACCCTCGTGGCAATGTGGTGGCCCCCTGGCCTTCATCTTTGGCAGGTATTTTTCTTATTTTCTGAAAAGTGTCTTCATGAAGTTTCAGGTCATTCCGTGTACATTTGCTCCTACACATAAATAACACCATGGTAATTCTGCTGAAAACAGCGTTAGTCCGGGTTAGTTCCATTCAAATCATGCAAGTTAGAGTCCAAAACAAGGGCAAAAGTGTTTGGAAAAGTAGATACATTGGAGACATATCAGGGAACTCCCCGAAATTTTCCCCGCCCTCGCTTCTACCATGGTTTTTTCCATCATGGATGGCCCAAAGAATGGCATGCAACTGCGTCTCCGGCCCGCCCAGGATGAAAAGCCCATTTTTTGTCATGATTTTTTGTCATAGAAGTAGGAGCCCACCACATCTATGATGATACCGGGTTTTGTCACAATTATCGTCATAGAAGTGTCATATGTATGACAGAAAAAAATTCGTTCGGCGCAAAATGTCACAGATGTGTCTTTTTTTGTAGTGACACTACACTTATGTTACTACCCACTATGAAGGTAGTAACATATATAGTCTAGGATATGTGTATGTTACTAGTGTACTCTCCATTGTGGCTAGTCTCATACTCCCTCCTTTCCGGTTTAACTGTGTGCCACGTCATCCAAAAAGTCTAGTTGGCATGCATCGTACCGCTTGATACTCCCATATTACGACCAACCTTATTAGGGTGGACATAGTGGGGTATCATAGCCGGTATCATGCACTCGGGAATATAAAATATGATAATGTGGAAAAGAAGCAGTAACATATGTAGATACCGTAACATATGTATATATATATAATAAATGTTATACTACTTTGTGTCATGCATGGCCATAAATATGGTCATCTATGATATATACTACTCTATGATACTATATATGCACTATAAAGGTACATACGTAGTATCATACACTAGTATCATATGCATGATACTATATATATAGTATATGATACTCCCCACTATATAAGGCTGGCCATAGTGGTGGTATCATAGCCGACGATGTCATGCACTCGGAAATAGCAAGTATGCTGATGTGGCAAAGAATTATATATATATATATATATATATAAAGAGGGTTAGACTAACATATAGGTAGATACCGTATCATGTTATATGTGTTGCTAATTTGTGTCATGCATGGCAATAAATATGATCTATATATGATACTATACTCTATATATGTATTATACTACACGCTATAATTAACTAAAGGTAGTATCATACACTAGTATCATATATACTGTATATTCATGATACTAGTATATGACACTATCCACCATACTCGTGATTTCTTATTGTGGGAAAAATTGGAGGCGAAACGATGAACTCATGTTTTCATTCGAACAAAAATATGATGTTAGGTAATGTAAAATGTTTTCAAAGAGCACACAGTTCACTCACGAAAGTCATGCGTCCACTAAATTGTGGCCGATGCACCCCCCCACCCCTCTGCCACGCGCGCAATCTGAGTCGTGCTTTCTGATTGGCCAGAACCCAAACCCCACGGATCATATGTATGCACCATTGGATTCTCCTTGATCGAACGGCGATCCTCATCCCTTTTGACAACACATGTACATGTTTTCAAATAGCCCCTCCCAAAAAATGTTTTCAAATAGCACACGGTTCACACACGAAAGTCGTGTGCCTACCAAACCGTGGTCGATGCCCCCCCTCGCTGCGCACGTGATCTGAGTCGTGCATTCTGATTGGCCAGAACCTAAACCCCACGGAACATACGTCTACGCCGTTGGATGCTCCTAGATCGAACAGCAATCCTCATCCCTTTCGACAGGAAACACAGTCTGGCTAGGAATTAATTTATATGCCAACATGCACGGTAAATGCCAAAAAATGTCTTACATATAGGACACGAGACCTGAAATGTGCCAGCAAATCGAACCCATGGTAAAATTGTGATTGGTTTACATGGGAAAAATTTAGAGGTGAAACGTTGAACTCACATCTTCATTCCAAACAAAATTATTTTGTTTGTGCACACGAGCGCTTAGAAGCAACCATTTGCATAGGCCTTTCCACGCGCGTGGCGACCAGGGATATTTTTCACCCTTTTCACCTAGGACGCCAACACCTGGAGTCCCCAACAACCCCCCCACTGTCCGCACGCGTTTCACTCAACTAGTCCACCCAATATCCTTCACCAGCTCCCCCCTCCCACCAGATCCACAGCAGAACCCTTTTCGGCGCCGTCATGCTCACCCCGGCTGTTTACCCGCTCTTCGGCGTCAAGCCTACCTCCACTACCATTCCGAACACACGGAGGCCCGCGCCTCGCCGTCTTCGTTTGCTCGCCAGCTACCCTTGAGCATATCGATCCATAACCCTCGCCTTTCCTGTGGTCCGGCCGGGTTTGCATTAAGAAGCCTGTTAGTTTCTGCTCTCCATCGCGGCGAGGCATATTTCTTCGCAATCTCTCTTCCAATTTCATTCTGTATGTTCCCAAATTGGCTATAAAATAATGGAGAGCGTATATATGTTCATTATCTACCTTCCTTACTACATACAAGTTGTATTTGTTCCAATAAGTTATTGCCTATTTACAGATCGCGGGTGCCCGAGTCACACAAACTTAACGAATTAGCCGTACATTTTCTAAATTATTGCATGGCATGTTCAGAAAGCTTGATATCAAGTTGTTACTTTTATGCTTATCCTCCTTTCCTGAGTTTTGCATGTGTTCTTTTGTAGATGCCGAGTAGCTGCGACAGCACTCATTCAGGCCATGTATCTTCATCTAATTCGGACAACCCTAGGTCTTCAGCAGATTGTGAGGGATCAAGTAGTCTTGAACGGGATATAGCTGCAGCAATTACCCTTCTAGTCAGGACACGGAGGAATGCTCCAAGGAAGCCCACACACCAGCCTAAAGGTGTATATGAAGTTACCGTGATTGATTTAAAGTCCTGGGCTCCAACTAAACCAGATAAAGCACGCATGAGGTTCAGGAGTGTGTGGATTCGTTGGCAGGGAAAGGCTCAACATTAATCTGCCGGGGTTTCGGAAGGCTGACACAGAAACACGATGAAGGATAGTCCGGGAGATCATGGATTACTTCAGCATTCCAGAGTAGTGGAGAATGCAGGTGAAACATGCTGCACTGAAGAAGGCTAGGGATGCTTGGAGAAATTGGAAGCATGTGTTGTACAAGAAGTAGTTGAGTGAAGGCAAGGACCCAATCCCCCCCAAATTACAAAGGCAGACTAGGCAGAATTCAAAAGGGTCAGGGCAACTCCAGAGTTTCCTGAGAAGAGTTTCAAGCAATCGAAACTTCAGAAGAGGAACATACACCCCATCGTATCGGTGTGGCAGGATACTATGGCATGAAACTGATATGGGGATAGGAGGACAAAGAAGCAGTAGCGGCGGGTGGGAATCCAGCCTTTTGTGAAATCAGGGGCGAATGCGCCAGGGACTACTTGCGGGCACATGCAAAGAGGCATGATGACGGAACTTATTACTTTGAAAAAGCATGTGACGCCAAACTGTATGAAGTGATGGTAGAGGCTTCCAAGATCCCTAGAAGGTTCTACAAGAACTTAGGGCCATGTGACATTCTGTCCATTGCTCTGGACACAAAAGAGCCCCCTGGCTGTGCAAGGGGTATAGGTGTTAATGTCCCGCACAAGAGGGCTTTCACACTCAGCAAAGAAGAGAGGCTTGGCATGAAAAAAAGTGAGGAGTGAAATGAAGCAGAATGCATTGTTTGAAAAGTTGAAGAAGGAGATTTATCCGGCTGTTCGAAAGGATATTGAGGATTCAATGATGATGCAGAAGACTCTAACACTGACAGATAGCCAGCATATGGGAGGGGAGGCTGGCATGGACGATGATGCTTATTACGCAAACCCCAGCGACACTGAGACTGCATCTGCTCGTGATGATGCTATATCTGATCTATCTGGAATGAAAGACAAACTGAACGGCATGCTTACAGATCAAGAAGGTACATTAAAATGTGCAATAGCCTGGGTTTGCCCACCCTTCTTGGAAGATGGCCTCTTCTTGGACAATGTGCCATTGAAGCCAGGTTGTGTGAAGTGCTACGTGACTAAAGTAAAGCCTGGATTCAATTAATTTGCACTGAAGAATGTCCTAGGAGACTTCAATGAGCAAAGGACCTTGGGAGAAACACTATTACATCACATCCAGTGGCCACGAATGGAAACAGAGTTCATCAATGAGATTCCTGAAGCCCCGCCAAGAGCAACCACTATCGCCCCTCAACCGGTGACGCTCTCCTTGCCACAGTAGCTCTCGTGGGCTGATGCATCAACCTGTGATCAGCCGAACCAACTTTGTAGCGTACAGGCCATGTCATCCTCTGCCCCAAAGCAGCCAGTGGCAAGGCCTACAACTATTGACGACGCACCACCGGTTCAGATGTGGGCCGCTGAAGCAGCGGGGGGGAGACCCAGCTGCAGCACATGCTCAACAGACCAACCTGGTGGAACATACTGCTAAGCAGTCTGATGCTTCAGAACCGCCTGCTAAGAAGTCTGTAGGTCCAGAACCGACTGCTCGTCAGTCCGTCGATCCGCAGGTGCGTGATCAGCATACCAATGCGTCAGCACTTCCTGCTCAGCAAACCAACGCGTTGGCACGGCCTCCTCAGCACATCGACAAGTTCGCACCACCTGCGCAGAAACCCGACATAGATTCAACGCATGGTCAGTTGTCCGATGCCTCTGCTCCTACAGCCCAGCAGTTCATCACAGCAGCACTGCTAGCTCAGCGGTCTGGCATAGATAAACCATCTGCTAAGAAGTCCGTCCAAGCTTCACCGTCTGCTCGGCAGTCTACCTTGCATGCAACCAGACGTTCTGCCAGAAATGCTTCAAGTACCAAGAAGGAAGTGGCCAAAAAGGCTACACCCATGACCACGAGGAAGGCAAGCGGGAGAGTGAAGAGGAAAGAGAACGATTGCCTCTTACTTAAAGCACTCATTGCCCAGAACCAAATTAATAGCAGCTTGTTCAAATTGGGGAGTAATATTATTTTTGACGCCATGGATGATGAATAAGTAGAATTGTTGCTTGCTAATATTAAAACAGACGTACTTGAAGAACACAATTACGTCCATGGCCAACCATTTCTTGTTGGCAAATACTTTGATGAGTGCAGCTCCAGTTGCCGCGAGTTACATGAATATTGCATGGATCAAATGTCGGTAGGTCATCATGCTTTGCTAGTCCACTACAACAGAGATCATTTCTGACACGATGTTGGTTCCATCAATGTGAGTTTCGAGAACTTACATCTCTTCTTCAACTTCAACATGCTCGATGCCACTCTTGTTAGATGCCTGATTTTGTAAGTACTTAACAAACTCTGATCAACTTCTCCATAAAAAGTTGTAAATGATAAACAGCTAACTGCATTTTATTCCTCTTAGGGGATTGAACGCGCGGTAGAAGAAAAAGGGAGAGTGTGTTTCATAGATCATGCATTTGCAAATGGCACAACATTAGATGGTAAGGACCGACGGGACTGGGCCGTTAACACGGTCCTCCGTATCTTCGAAAACACATCCCATGCAGAATCATTTCTCTGGCCATATCATGAACGGTAAGTCAAGTAAACAACCACACATACACTGATTGTCTTTCAGAATTCGACATCATTTGTAAGTTCATGGCTTTCTTAATATGTAGCAATCACTGGGTATTGGTATTCGTTGTTCCAAACAAGAACATAGTTTACTACATCGATTCTCGTAGAGAGTCAACAAACGCTCAGGATCTCATGCATGTTTAGCAATTATTGGATAGTTATTGAATTCTATGATGTTGAAATTAATTTCCATTCATACCTGGTTCAATAATTGATGTTGTCAAAATTCATCATCATTTGCAGTGTTCTTGCATTGTGGAAAAGTAAACCAGGGAACCTGTTCAAGACGGAACAACCCGTGCAGCACGAGATCGTTTCTCCGGTAACACACCGAAATCCGTTATTTTTGGAAAATTTATCCAACAGTCTGCAAATACCTTTACTTACGCTATTCAAATGTTCAAGCTTCTAAATAAACCTCTTTATATTGTGTGCAAAGAAAAATAAATACATCTAACACGGGTTATGTTGTTCCTAACATGACAAATACATGACTAATTTTGTACAAAAAAATTCAGTGTCCTCAGCAAGAAGCAGAGACCAACCTTTGTCGATACTTTGTTTGCAGACACATCATCTCCATCTGCAAATCTGCTGATAGTTGTGATGATCCTCGCAAATTAGTACCAGTAAGTCTATCTTAATTAATATCTTCTACTCCACTCATACGTTACATTCTGATCTTAAAAATACTGCAGCTCATCTTAAAACCAAGGACCCCTGAACCGCTCCCGGCTGGTGAATTGCTGATGGTTGGGAGATTTAACAGCGACTTCTTCTTGGATCACTACATCAATCCCACTGGTGATAATGAAGATTTCAGCATGCGTTCTCCGAAAACATTGAGTAAGAGTTAGCCGCTAAACATATAAAGCATGGAGCCATTTGTTTCCATCTGATGAGGTCTTGTATTTCGTACACTGTGATTAATTATGTAATGCATATATGTGTGGACAAATCATTGGAATTTAGCTACCATATGTTCAATTGCAATTGTTGCGAAATCTGAT
Source organism: Triticum aestivum (assembly GCF_018294505.1). Lineage (NCBI taxonomy): Eukaryota > Viridiplantae > Streptophyta > Magnoliopsida > Poales > Poaceae > Triticum > Triticum aestivum. Next base: position 146,268,126 of record NC_057812.1, read on the forward strand.
GAATGTTCTTCCTGTGGACACTATTTGTTCAATTGAATATTGTGGTGAATTTGATTTTTGCGTGCCGATTCAAAGTGGGATATTTTTGTTTATTTGTTCAATTGAATATGGTGGCAAATTTGCTTTTTGCGTGCCGATTCAAGATGGGATATTTTTTTTAACCTGGCAATTGCTCCGCACACGGTTCAACTAAATGATTGTGTGCGATCCACATCGGAAAGCATACGTCAATCATAGCGGAACCGTCGGTGATACACAGCAGATCACAAACGATTTGCAGCGCTACTACGTGTGCGTAGGTTCTCCGGAACTGTTTGTGATATCGCGTTATCGCACACGAGAACTGGGAGTAAACCGTGCCCAATGCAAAATACAATCGCAGTTGTAATTTTTTCAGGAAACATGTGGGATCCCAAACGAAAAGCACACGTCACTCTTGCGGCAACCGTCGGTGATACCTAACAAATCACAAACGGTCTGCAGCACTTGAATGTGTGCGAATGGGCTCCTGAACCGTTTGTGATAGAACATTATCACAGACGGTAATTGTTGGAAAACGTGTGCAATGGAGTCTGGCATGGCAGACGGGTTACGCAGAAAACTCATGTGCGATGGGGCACAAATCTCACATGGTTCATATGTTGGCCCGTGTGCCTTACATACTATTTCCCAAACAGTTCGTTACGACAGACCATATGGTTTCACTGCGTCATTAGAAATGCTTAATCACCGATACTACATGTGCGAAAGAATTTAGTGTGTGCTGCATCGCACACGATTACATTTTGGAAGGCCTGGATCATTGCTCCATATCCCCGACGGTTTCTAGGTCGTGTGGGAAGGACACCCTATCGCACACACTCACTTGGCAACGGTTCCAAATGTTGTCGCGGAAAGGGGTTAAAAACTGTTTGTTTAGGACCGACGCGCACCAGTGATCCCTTTTTTGAATTACGTATTCCATTTGTTGACAACGTTGTATATTCAACTACTCTTCCTGTGCATTAGCCAGTTGAAGCGGTGATGGAAGTATCTGGAGTGAAAACAAGGTCTTTGGAGCAGACAATGCTACCTACTGAAACAGACATCTTGCTGGTTATAGATAGCTCCTCAAAGGATGATTCAGAGACAGTTGACCAGTCCTATTTTCCCCCTAAGGTCTATGCTCAAACTTGGAAGGGTTATATTACTCATATCATGCATATGTTGTCTTGCATTGCTTAGTTATTACATCATATACACAATATTGAATGCCATCTGCTTAGTTTAGACATCATATATGTGATTGCCATATGCTTACTTGCTTAGTATATAAATCATATATTTGAATTATATCATGCCATCATGTTTACATAGACAGCATCTATCAGAATTATGGTATGCCAACCCAATTTAGTAAAGACATCATATAGTTATTTCATCTCATCTTGTTTAGTGTTTACAATCGTCATATTTTGAATTATGTTATTCTATCTGTGAACTATATCATGCCATCATGTTTCCATAGGCGGCATGTATGTGAATTATGGCATGCCAACCTATTCAATAAACACATCATATAGTTATATCATGTCATCCTGTTTACATAGTCATCATATTTTGAATTATGTATTTCTATCCTGTTTAGTTAGCCATCATATATGTGAAATTGTGTCATGCTATCCTATTTAGTTAGCCATCATATATGTGAAATTGTATCATGCTATCCTGTTTGATAAGACAAAATAAATATGACTTATTTCATGCCCTCTTTTAGGGTCAGTTTGGATCGTGTCCTCACTAGTTTGCCTGGGCAAAATAGCTACCTGGTAGTGGCCTGGAGATCTCAGCAGAATTGCCTGGCCAGGCTAGACTGGGTCGATAGCGTTTGCATTCTATCATGACATGTAGTTGTGTCTGTAGGTTTAAAAAAGTATTAAAACAGTGGGCAATACTATCTTTGTCTCTCGATTAGGCGTCAGGCAACTTGCCAGGCGTGATCATATGGACGCCTGGACCAGGCTGAGTACGTTGCCTCTGCTAAGTACTTAATATTATTTTATTTTATTTAACTGGGCTAGGCTAATCATGTTGTGGAAAGGGCCAGGCCAGGCAATAAATTTTTCCTTTGTGGACACCAACCAAATGGTTCCCAGGTAGGATCCAGGGACATGCCAGGCCAGGCATGTTGTGATGTGGACATGATCCGAACTGACATTTATTCCCCACTATCCATTGCACCTATCTATCATATAATGCATGTACATTCAATTACTTTTCTTATTTATCAGCCATTTGAATTGGAGGGGGTGATGGCAGTATCTAAGGGAGTAACAACACGGTCTACAGAAATGATAGTGCTACCAGTCGATGCAGATAGAACCACGGTTGTACTTGCCCAAGAACCAGCCCCAGCACACATAACCCAGACTATCGCAGATTGTACCCCTACCCAGTTGGACAGGGAACCAGCTACACCCCTTCTAACCCCAACCTCAGTACATAGTAACCCAGTTCCAGTTGACACATCATTGTCTCCACCACAAAGCACCCAAACACGAGCAATTAGTAAGGCAACTGCAGTGGCCAAAGCACGAGGACCACCACTCTGAATCCCAACTCAATGCTTAAAGAGGAAGAAGAATTATTCTTAGGTCAGGTTCTGTAGCTATGGTTCATACTCCTTTGGTCTTGCATCACTGTATTTACTCATACCAACTATTTTCAAATTTGAAGGATGGAATTAAAACTCCAATGGCACAACAGGTATGTTTTAAACCTATTTCTTTAACTGGTTTGCTGTTGTAACTTGCTCCATGTTGATTTCAGTTTCAATTGAATAAACAGTTATGTTCTCATGTCATCCACATTACAAGTGTTGTTATTGTTGTGTAGTTTCCCACGCTTATGTTTTGTCTATGCTGCTTTGTCTTAAACAGATATTGTTTGAACTGTGTCTCTATCTTGATTTGGCAACAAAAACTATAATGATATAGACCATACATTGACCATGGTACATAGATATATATTTGTTTCATGCTATTATCCTATCCACTTTACTACTAAACTGATTTACCAAAATGAGTTTCATATACAACATGGTAAACTTGTGATGCGTCTTCTTGTTTCTCTTATAGAATGCGGACAAAATATTGGAGAAGAGTACCCCATTATGCAATGGTAAAGGAAGTAATGCAGATAAGGTTCAAGATAGTGAGACATCCCTGTCAATCTCTAAGAAAGCTGATAAAAACTATCTTGATGACAGTGAGACAACCCCAAAGTCCTGTCTTGATATAGTGTTCGAGTAACTGGACACTACTACTGGCACAACCTCTTCAAACTCGTTGCCTGAATTAGTTCGTATTCTTGAATCTCTACTTCAGGTTGAAAGACATCGACCATATGTGATGCGACACAAAGCCGAAGGACTGAGGAAGTCCCTGTAGAATTCAGATGCATACTTTCTGGTGCAACAGCAAGCGCTGGAGGATTTAAGCGCCAAACAATAGAAGGTTAATAAGCATCTTGCCAGCATGGTGTGTACCCAAGATATTGTTTCTTGAGCTCTTCTGAAGGGGTTTCAGTTCTCAACTTGTTTTGATGTGGCGTTTATTTGCACTCGTCCCCAAGTTTGACAACCAGTGTATGTGATATGTTGCTTTGTTCCCTATATTTTCATTGGTGGCGAACTTTGATGCCTAGTGGATGTAATATGTGTAATAGTTGTAATAGCCTAGCGATAGTTGCTTGCTTATTTATTTCTTTATTGTCTTGTTTAGTTGTTTGCTTGTAGTAACTGCAGTTCTTTTTCTGCATTATTCTAATGTCCACAATAATCTATTTTTTATAACTAGGCCACAAAAACCATGGGCAAAGACCATTGTAACCATGGTACTGCTACCTGCTGTAGTGACCATGGGCCTCCTACGGGCCGTAGGATCCATGCGCCTTCTATGGGCCATAGAATCAATGGGCTTTCGACAGACCGTATGATCGATTGGCCAAACATGGGTCATACTATTCGTGGACCAATAACAGTATGCAAAATGGATCATAAATGGGCTAGAGTGGAAATCATGTTTTTATGGCCGGACCATAACGGGCCGTTAATAGGCCAGAATATATAAGGGGCTTAATTCTATTGACAGACATCACGGATTGTTAATGGGACATACACTATAGGAATCAGCCACTTTGCCGTCTGCCATGTATGACGGCAAAGGCACGCCTGGCGGACGGCAAATGCCTTTGCCATCCGCCAGCAGACGGCAACAGGTCCAGCTGAACAGGCTACGACGAAGGGCTCTTTGCCGTCTGTTGGCGGACGGCAAATATGAAATGGTCTTCGCCATCCGCCAGCAGACGGTAAAGGACCTGAACAGCACATGTGGCAGCTTATGGCCATTAGGGGGTTAATGGTGTGCTTTGCCATCTGTTGGCAGATGGCAAAGAGGCAAAGTTCTTTGTCGTCTAGCAGTAGACGGCAAAGAAACCATATAGGCCCCCCAGGTTTCATAGGTAGCTGCCACATGGCAGCTTTGCCGTCAGCTCGCTGATGGCAAAGCTCTTTGTCATCTACCAGCTGACGGCAAAGTGCCTGTATAGCCCCTATTTCCTAAATTCATTCGATTTGACAGAATTTCTTAGATATATATATATATATACACACATTTCCAAAGAATTTGAACAAGCATACCAACAATAAGTTTCCAACAACATAAGAAACATACAAGTTTCCAACAACATATCCAACATACAATGATTTCCAACAAGAAGTTTCCAACATCATATCCATATATACATGCATATCGAAAAGAAGTTTCCAACAACATATCCATATATGCATACATATCCAAAAGAAGTTTCCAACAAGTTTCCATAAACAAAAAGGAAGCACAAGGAGAAGAGTACACTCCATCAATGCTAGCTTCCTCATCTAAAGCAAATCTACAATTTGGGAAATATGGAAGTTAGAAGAAGAACAACAACAAGAACAAGAACAAGAAGACTAGCTAGAAGAAGAAGAATTTATCTTGTCTTTTTTTCTCATCTCCTCTTCTTTATCTTCTTCTTTTTCTAAGTAAGCTAGGAAAAAATGCTAAGTGTGTAGGTCATTTTAGAGCTAACCTAGGTAAATAGGTCATTTTGGAGCTAACCTAGGTAAAATCGATCATATTCAAGCTAACCTAGGTAAACTTGGTCATTTGGGAGCTAACCTAGGTAAACTTATGCCATTTTTGAGTTAACTAAGCATATTATGCCATTTTTGATAGAAGTAAGCTAAGTATAGGTCTTTCTTGAGCTAACACATGTAACTAAGCATATTACAGCTAATTTAGCATTTTAGAGCTAACTTGGGTCATTTTGGAGCTAACTTAGGTAAAATTGATCATTTTGTAGCTACTTAGGCTTATTATGTCATTTTTGAGGAAAATAAGCTAACTATATGAGGTTACCAAGATTTTTATGCCATTTCAAACCTAAGTAAGCTAATTATGCCATTTTTTACATAAATAAGCCAAGTGTATGTCATTATTGAGCAAACCTAGGTAACTAAGCATATTAGAGATAACTTAGCATATTAGAGCTAACTTAGGTCATTTCGGAGGAAACAAAGCTAAGTATAGATCATTTTGGAGATCTGACATACCTAACATAGTTCACTCCTCCTTCTTCTCCTTCTCCTTCATCATCCTGATGTGCTTAGAGCAGCGAGGCAATGGGATGTACTCTTCTACGACAATTAGCATGGTCATGTCGCCCGGCTGTGGGATCGCCGACGTCACCACCATCGTGAGGTCATTGTCAGGCACCACCACCATCGTGAGACCATCTTCAGGCAGCACAATCGCTAGGTCATCCTTAGCCACCACCATCTCTTGCTCATCGTCAGCCACCACCATCGCTTTCCCATCGCCAGCCACCACCATCGCTTAGCCATCGTCAACCACCACCTCCCCATCCCCACTCTACTCCTCTTCTTCCCCACTCCATTCCGGATCATCCTCGTTGCTGCTTTCGCTGTTGCCAGACTCACTGCTGCTTTGGTTGTAGCCAGAGTCGTTGTCGCTGCTCCGATTGCCTGACCAAATGCAACAATGTTTTTTAACAATTAGTGTGAGACAAAGCCAAATGTAGAGGAAGAAGAGGCAAAGCATACTGGGATCGTCGTCGTCCTGGTAGCGCATGCGGCACATAGTTGTGTTGAACACCTTCACAATGAGCATGGTGTCGCCGTCGTACCCGAAGACAAGGAAGTACCCATGCCTTAGGTCATAGGCACGGACGAAAAACATCCAGCCACGACACATGTACATGTGGTCGTTCCTGATCACCACCTCCACATCCCAAAGCCTGCGAATCCCACTGTCGGCCTGTCGCAGCTTCACATTCTTTGGCCGATGGTCATCCAGCATCTCCATAAAAGTGTCAGGCAGCCTTTGCAACGTGGGTCTAGGAGTGATGTAGCAAACAACAGAGTTATGATAAAGAGATGGGTGAAGGGGATATCTCTGCTTTTATATACCTGCCTCTTGGAGGAATTCTCAAGTATGATCGTCAAGAACTCAAAACCTTCCAAATCTTACTTCGGTGTGGCAGAGCGTAGCCTGCGATGGCAGCCTCCCCCATCTCTGATAAGCAGCAGAAGAGACCAATTACTACCCTTACAACATTATCATATAACATTACATCAGCAGAAGTTTTGAGCAGAAGATCGATAATCAACTACAATTAATTAATTTGGTAGGTTAGTTGGAAATAGTTGGAACAGAGCCATGTTTTTAGACAAGAAAGAAAACTGAGAAAAAAAAGAAGCAATGCACTTGTGCTCAACAACATCAACAACACTTAATTAATTTCGTAGGTTGGTTGGCAATGGCAATTGGCACCCTTCAAAACTAGGGATTTTTTAGACATGAAAGAAAACTGAAAATGTTGAAAAACCGAGCATAGTAATCTAAATAAATGTTGAAAAACTAGGGATTTTTTAGACATGAAAGAAAACTGAAAATGTTGAAAAACAAAGCATAGTAATTGGCATCCCACAAGTATTAGTGCCATTAGAGGCAAGATGCAATATATACTGTAAGTGGCAATAGGCTTGGTATGCATGTTGCCCATGTTCAAATAATAGGGAGACAGGGCAATTAGGCAATCGTCTTGGAATCCATGCAAAAAAAAAACATTACTAACACAAGCAGTCTAAGAGACAGGATAATGACTGGAGTGCATCGCCCTGATAAATTGTTTTCCATTTTCCTTCTTAATGAAATTGGCATAGTGCTTGTGTTACCTCTCAAACTATTTATCGTAGTGGGAGGAGGGAAGCACTAAGGAAATTAGCCTCTTTGTTGTTCCTTTCCTTTGTGTTCCTTTCATAGTACTGCCATTCTTAGTTTTCTGCACTTGTGGTACAAGGTAACTTCAGCACGGATGTGCGTCGAACTGCTTGTTTTAGCTTTCACAATTTCACTTAATGCTAGGCTATGGTTTTTATTTTTAATATGAAATTAGCCACAATATTACGTGGACATCATATGTTTCCAGCAAGCCAATTTAAATGACAACCACAATGACCCCAAATGAGCTGAAGAATCAATCATCATTCAAAATAACAGTAACAGAAGCACGTCAATCACCCCTAGCTAGGGTTGGATTGGATTTGAAATTAACAATCAGTTACTAATTGATCACCCCTTTCAGTTTTATTTCATGTCTAAAAAATCCCTAGATTAAATGTCGGCTAAACCTAAACAAATAGAAAGTAAACCTAAACTAAATGTCAATTTTTCATCATCTTCTTCTTCCTCATGTCGGCTAAACCTAAACAAACAGAGAGAGAGAAGAGGGAGGGAATAGGGAGGGGTGGTGCACCTCGGTGTTGGGGACGGCCGGGGTCGGGGTCAGAGGCAGAGGGGGTCATGGTCGGAGGGGCCGGAGCTCGGGGCGGCTGTGGTCGACGACGGGACGGGGACAACACGATGAGGTGGTCGCGTTCGGCGACAGTGTCGGTGAGGCGAGGTAGAGGCCTCGGGCGGCGACGCGCGGGGGGGAAGGAGGGGCGAGGAGGCAACTGGCGAGGCGAGGAGGAGGCGGTGATGGGCCGGGGCGGTGCCGAGGACGGCGGATGGCGGCGGGGTGCGTCAGGGGACGGCCCAATCCAAAACTGGATCTAGGGATGGGGCGGCAGGGCGGCGGGGGCGGGGTGGGAGTGGCGGGGCGGGTGAGGTGAGGGTTGGGAGAGAGAGGCGGGAGGGAGAGAGGGGTGGGGCGCCGGCACTTAGTGGGGTGGGGCCGGGGGAAACGGTCGTTAAAACGGCAAGTTTCTTTGCCGTCCGCTAGCAGAAGGCAAAGAAAGTGCCTGTTAGGTCATCCTGACAGCCCGCCACCCACCATCTTTGTCGTCTGTTATGTCGTCAACTACCAGATGGCAAAGAGCAGGCTGACGACAAACACCTTCTTTGTTGTCCGCTCTTTCTTTGTCGTTAGCTTTATTTAAGCTGATGGCAAAGAACTTCTTTGTCGTTAGCTAGCAGACGGCAAAGAGCTGGCTGACGACAAAGATCCTGATTCCGGTAGTGGTATTTGACGACGCTATGAAAATAGCCCAATGGGTTAACGGGCCACAAATGGGCCGACTGTAACCACGGGCTGAATTTGGCCCACGAGCGCAATAGGCCAGTGATGGACCATAAGTAACCGAATGCTGGAAATGAGCCCAAGAATAAATGGGCCCTTAGAAGGCCGAAAGGTAACACGGGTTGGAAACAGCCCAATGGAATAATGGGCCATTAATGGGTATAAAGAAATACACTGTTCATTATGGGCCATCTTCACCATGGGCCTTTAATGGTCCCAGAGTTACAAAGTGCCTCATATGGGCCTAAAGACATCATGGGCCATACATGGGCCGGAAGTTACAATGGGCTAGAATCATATTGGACGGCCCAGATGACGCTATTGGGCCCAATTCGTATAGGCCATAACAGGTCGTGATGTAGCGGGCTGTAAATGGGTTATATGCGAACAGGTCGTTAACAGGCTTTCCTTGGGTCAGCCCGCTACCTTTTGCCCAAGTCAAAGGGCCGACCTTTTCACCTAAATGGGCCTATGTTGGGCCATGCCACATGTCGATGTATCATAGGCACCTCCCGTCCAATGACTGGATGACATCTGTCCCAACGCTGAGCCGACACGTGGTTCCTCTATTCATTGAGAATTTTACACGTTGAAAACCCCCATTGGTCCGGGCTGTTAACGGGTTATCGAATCCAAACCAGAACCTGGTAGCTTGACGGCGGCACGTTACGGTGGATGCCACGTGTCGGTTACCCTTTACGAAAGCACTTCTGTGACGTGCCATTTATCATCATGGAAGTGCACACTTCCGTGATGATAATTTTGGTATTGTCATGGAACACTTCTACGATAGCACGGGTATGACTATCTTGATTATGTCATAATATCATCATGGATGTACATGCATGATAGAAAACGTGACCAACTGTGACAAACACATATCATCACGAAAGTGGTTTTTTGTAGTGGGGACTGGTGTGCAGGCTCTTTGCCTGGACGTTGGCCCGGGTCAACATCTTTGCGGGGAAGTGCCTCGTGTCCATCTTGCGATGGCCTCGGCGTACGCTTCGGTTCTCGGTGGTCTTGGACCCCATGGCGTCGTCTTTGAATGTAGCCGCAGCGGTCTTGTGAACCGCAGCGCCGCCTCTCGACGTGGCGACACGTGAGTCTTGGCTCCCGGCCAAGTGACGAGTCTTGTCATCGGACTGGTGTGGAGAGTGCTCGCCACCGCCTTCCCCGTCCGCCGGAGGTGTCTGGGACGACAACTTCAAGGTGGAAGGCATGCCCGCCGCCACACTCTTCTTCTTAGGCGCAATGTATGAAGTAGATGACGAAACTTGCACAAGAACTGCTGGAGTGGATCCGCACAAGCGATCCCGCTGCCTAGCACGCCAAAGATGTTGGAGTACGACGATCTATGGGACAAGCGAAGCCCTGCTTGAGTCCATCTAGGGTGATCGATGAGCACAGAGAGTGAATCCAGAGGTTGATGTGTGTGGTTTATCTAGGTTCAGGTTGCCGTGGGGGCGTAAAACCCTACTCCTATTCTTGGGTGGCTTGACTTCGAGCACAAGCTACAAGCGCAGCTTGCCGAAAATACATCAGCAAGGTGCGACTACTATCTAAACATATGCAAAGTGTCGAACCATGCCAAGGTAGCCATGGGCCTCCTTTTATATACGAAAAGGGGTCACCACAGTGGCAGCAGGGTCATTCCATGTATGAATAGTGGCTTCAATGTTATCTAACCTAATCCCGCCGGACTAGGAAAATGGCATTTAATGCACCCTGAGTTGGTAACCATCATTTGGCTAAAGGTGTCTCTCCTTCTATGTCGTCGGGCTGGATGAGCTCTATCTTCTTGCCACGTCCACTAGAAAGGTGTCAATAAAGTTGACATGCACGCAGCATGCTGACACGTGCCTAGTTGACCCTCTCCAAGCCTCTCGCCTGCTCGACACCTAATCTTGACAAGCCATTAGCAGGTCGATGAGGTGGAGTGGAGGGAAGAACGAGAGGGGGAACTTCCCGGTAAGGAGCTTGCCGGGTCTTGGCTTGCCAATGCTGAGCTTGCAGGCAACTGGAGTCTTGATCTTCACTACTAACTTAGTACTTCTCGAGGTCTTGTTGGGAGGTCTTCTTCACGGCCTTGGTTGCGCAAGTTTTGAGTCTTGGGTAGATCTGTCCTCCGGCAAGCCCTTGCCGCCCGAAGGGCTACGGCTGCATGTGCACAAGTCCAGGGTACTAATGGATCCATGTTTTAGTACATCTCCAAACAACATCCTTACCAAATAATAAAGCAAATTGGGTTTCTTTCGTCCGTCGTGGCATTTTTCAGAAAAGTCTCTCTATTTCAGAGAATTCAACCCGCAGTCCTATTTTAAGTTAAAACAAATCGTTATTTTCATATTTTACACAAAAGTCCCTATCTTTTTTTGAAATCAACCCGCCGTCCGTATTTAAGTCACACCCGAACCATTATTTTACATTTTTCAAAAACCCTCCTGATGTTTTAGGTAATTCATCCGCGGATCATATTTAAGTTAAACAAATGTTTTTTAAAATCATCCATATCTTTTAAACCGTAACTCTGATTTGAACATGTTATATATGAAATTTGATTCGAAAAATATGTAGAATATGAATATGAGATTATTTTTACCTGTTAAGTACTTTTAAATATTATTTTGGAACATATTTGAGTCAAACCAAATGATTTTCTAAATTATTTGTATCTTTTAAACCGTAACTTCGATTTTAACATATTATATATGAAATTTTATTAGAAAAATGTGTGGAATCTAAATATGATGTTAATTTTACCTATTAAATATTTTTAAAATATTGTTATGAAAGCAAACTTATAATTTATAGCGCAAGATTCGTTTTTTCTCATACCGGCGGCGATCCGGATTGCAAATAAACACCCCACTATAACCATATACGGAAAAGAAAACATCGATAACTACACATGCCTACCTCTGAAAAATGTCGCAGGGGAAAACAACAGATTTCTCATCGCGAGAGTGAGAGAAAGAGAGAGAGAGAGAGAGGAAGAGAGAGAGGGAGAGGGAGGAGAGAGGGAGAGAGAGACGCCTTAGGATTAACCATATTCAACACATATTTTTTGTTGTTTTGTGTGAACACTGAGGCCATCGCCGGTGAGGGTGAGAAGGAGGATAAGCGGCAACACAAATATGATGCCTGGCAAAATAAAGGAGATGGGCCTATTGTGGTCCTGAGTGATGGTTGTTGAGTTAAGAGCGTGTGTTATGTTTTCTCTCCCGTTGCAACGCATGGGCTCTTTTGCTAGTAGGTAATAAAAGGGGTATTGTCGATGTCAAAACCAGCGGATCTCGGGTAGGGGGTCCCGAACTGTGCATCTAAGGCGGATGGTAATAGGAGGCAGGGGACACGATGTTTTACCCAGGTTTGGGCCCTCTTGATGGAGGTAAAACCCTACGTCCTGCTTGATTATTCTAGATAATATGTGTAGTACAAGAGTTGATCTGCCACGAGATCGGAGAGGCTAAACCTTGGAAGCTAGCCTATGGTATGATTGTATGTTGTCCTATGGACTAAAACCCTCCGGTTTATATAGACACCGGAGGGGGCTAGGGTTACACAAGGTCGGTTACAAAAGAGGAGATATCCATATCCGTATTGCCTAGCTTGCCTTCCATGCCAAGTAGAGTCCCATCCGGACACGGGACGAAGTCTTCAATCTTGTATCTTCATAGTCCAACAGTCCGGCCAAAGGATATTGTCCGGCTGTCCGGAGACCCCTAATCCAGGACTCCCTCAGTAGCCCCTGAACCAGGCTTCAATGGCGACGAGTCCGGCGCGCAGTGTTGTCCTCCGAATACACCACAAAAGAGTTTGAATACAAGGATAGTGTCTGACCCTGCAAAATAAGTTCCACATACCAACGTAGAGAGAATAATACTTCCACAAATCCAATCTGCTGACATGTGTTTGGCAGCATGACATCATGCCATGGCCCAGTAATTATTTGAACCGTTTTTCTTTAACCAGCCCCGCACATAACGCGAGGCGGTTTCTTGACACGTCTTGTTGAAGCAGAGATCGTGTTCCCCTTATTACGGGATTCTCATCAATACGGATGTGGGTAACCCAACCGCGCCATCAACTACAGTGCTTGGGGGATAAGCAACTTTTACCAGGCTAGTGGGGGCGCATAGTTTAGTCCGACCTTATAAAGGGATAAGATCTCACCTTTTTCTACCCATGCCTTATTCCTCCTTGCTCATCCATTCTCACGCACTCGAGCTCCAGCGCCCAAGTCCGCATCCTCTTCCTCAACTCTCTTCAAACATGTCCGGAGTGGGAGGCAAGGGGATGGCCTCCTCCGTCACGGAGGGGCACATCAAAAAGTTGCACGGAGCCGGATACTTAGCCGCGGACATCGCGCACGAACTGCCAGCCGCGGGGCAGGTCATCCCTACCCCAGAACCTCGTGAGAGGGTGGTCTTCCTCCCCCACTTCGTCCGCGTACTGGGGTTTCCCCTCCATCCATTTGTCCGCGGCCTCATGTTCTATTATGGGCTGGACTTTCACGATCTGGCCCCGAACTTCATCCTCAACATCTCGGCGTTCATCGTCGTGTGTGAGGCTTTCCTCCACATCCAGCCCCACTTCGGCCTATGGCTGAAGACCTTCAATATCAACCCGGAGGTTGTAGGCGGCCAACAAGTGGAATGCGGTGGAGCCATAGTGGGAAAAATGCCCAACGTTGCATTGCTCGAGGGCTCCTTCATGGAGACCGTAAAGGGGTGGCAGTCGGGGTGGTTCTACATCACTGAGCCGCGCGACACCAACTGGGTGGTGGCCCCCGAGTTTCGATCTGGAATCCCCATGTGGCTCACTTCCTGGAAGGAGAAGGGCCTGTCCTGGGGTTCATCAGTGGAGCTGGACAGACTCTAGAAATGTATCCGGAACATGACAAGCAAGAAACTTAAGCTTGTCAACATAGTCCAAGTCATGCTCTTCCATCGGATCCTCCTGTGTCAGCAACGGGATTTCAACTTATGGGAGTTCGACCCGGCCCGGCACCAGACTCTAAGCGAGCTCTTCGACACGATGCACAAAGATGTCTGGAGGGTGCTGTTCAAGGGCGCCGAGGTCCCTCCCTCTCTCACCGAGGACCGCGGGCTAAGCGCGAAGCGCCCTGCGAATCCGGTAAGTTCTGTACATTTGGTAGGATATTTATTTCCCATAGCTTAACCATGTGCGGTGTCGGAGCTCTCATGCCTTTAACAGGACTGGGTGGAGGCATCGGAGCAGATCGACTATCGCCCCCCCCTTCCCGAAGACACCGCGGACGCTCTCTTGACGGAGATGCTGACTCCGGCTCCTAATAAGGTGCCGGAAAAGACCAAGAAGAAGGCCAAGGGAACTTGAAAGAGTTCCCGGCGCCAGGTGGTATCGGACTCGTTGTCTGATAACTCCGTGACGCACTCCTCCCATGAAGACGAGGAGGAAGATGAAGATGCTCCCCCTCCAGCCGAGGGAGACAAGAAAAGGAAGGCCGCCCCGACCGGGGAGGCCGAAGGGTCCAAGAAGGGAAGGACTCTTCTTTCGGACTGCTCCACCACCGCCGCCAAAGGCGAAGATGAGTGGCTGCTCAGGGCCAGGCCCCTAGCGAAGTCGTAAGTATTCGGAGACCAAAGTAACTCATAACATACCTTTGTCACATTACTTCTCCTAATGTCGAATATGATTATGCAGACCGCCCCAAGCCCGTATCGACGTATCCTCGTCGGACGGCTCCTTGGATTCGTCGGATATGGATAGCGATCCACTTACGACCGCCTCCTCCCCTTGCCCTACGGACAATGCTGAGATATTGTCTCAAGGGGCACCAAGCCGGGGGGAGACAGTCCCGGAGGCGCCTCAAGGTGACCTTCCGGACTCCAAGAGCAAAGGGAGCAAGGCTCCCGGGGGCTCCAAGTTCGGCTCTTAGCCGAACATCGCACCGGAACCTCCAGTGGTTTCGGACTCGGGCAGGCGGCCCCCTTCCAAAAGGGGTAAGACACCCATGCCGGTGACCTCTGCCCACCCAGAGGCACCGGACGACCTGCTGGGAGCGCTTTGCAGCACTCCCATCGATGAAGAGCACTGCACTATTATGAGTGCGGTGATCAAGAAGGTTCACTCCGGCAAGAGCGGACAGACTGAAGCCTGTGCTAGCCTTCTAACTGACTTTGAGGTAAGCATTTAAAATACAGGGGAAAGTATTACCGCATAGACAGTAGCCCCTGATGCTCTGTTTGGTGTTCACGAAGAAAAGCCGAACAGAGGATCAAATAATATCTGCAGGAGTCTAATATAAGTATGTCTATATGCGTATGCAGGCTTCGTTGCTGACCTCTGCCGCACTGACTGCGGAGGTCGTCGCACTGAAGCGGGACCTCGAGGGGTCCGAGAAAGAGCTTGGCCTTGCCAAGAGGCAGCTCGAGGAGAACAAAGGTAAGTAATACCTTGTCTATAGATATATATGTATACAAAAAATATGCGATTGCAAAATGACAGGATCATCATGAATTTGCCAGTGGCCACGACCGAAGTGGCAAACCTAAAGCAAGCGTTGTTCAAGGCCGAAAACAAAGCGGCCCAGGAGCGCGCCGAGCGAGAAAAGCAGGAGGCACGGGTGGGCGAGGTGCAGCAAGAGCTCCAGGCTCTCATGACGAAGCACGAGGCTTTGGAGCTTGACTTGAAGACGCGAGAGTCTGAGCTTGCCGCGGCCCTTGAGAGTGCAAAGAATGCCAAGGCTGAAGCCCACAAGGCCCTCCAGGAGATTGAGGCGATGAGGAAGATAGCGGCGGGTAAGGCATTAAATATGCAAAGCAAGCATGTGAAAGTAAATTACTTGTTACTTACCCGAGTCCGGAGCTCTCCAGGAGCATTCACAGATTTGCCCCGCAGCGTGTCGGATGCCGCAAGGTTTTACAAGGCCGATTAGGGAATCTCAACGGAGAAGTTGTTCTGGTCTCAGTATACTGGGACCGAACACCCGATGCCTGTGAGCGACCAGCTGAAGCAACTGGTCGAGCTGCACAAGGCGGCCGAACAGGCCATGAAGGGCTTTATAGTCTGGATGTGGCCTGGCGAAGCCCTTCCCAACAGCTACTTCAGCCTGGTGAGGCGGCTTGTGGATGCCTGCCCTCGACTAGAAGTCATCAAGTGGTCTTTCTGCATCGAAGGTGCACGCCGGGCTTTTGCCCGTGCAAAGGTGCACTGGGCCAAGATGGACGCCGAGAAGCTGGTGAAGGAGGGGCCACCGCAGGGCAAGGAGCACCGCGACCCCGAGATGTACTATGAGGGTGTCCTGAAGGGTGCCCCTCTTGTAGCGGACGAGTGTGCGAAAGATGTAATATTTGAATGAGCTTGCTCGTGTGATCCTGTGGTATGAAAACTTGTTCATATGCGCTATGCAACGCTTGTTTGAATTTAAAATATTACCTTCTGTTTGGCTGTTTATCAAATCTGAGAGATGACTAGTCGTCGGCTTCTGCCCCCATGCCACGAGTGCTGGGATGTTCGGGATAAACCTGAGCACTCTTGTTCTCATTTTTGGGTCCTTCGAGGGAGGTGCTCAGCGCAACGAACAAGGCAATCAGACTATAATGCTTTATCACTCTCACTTAGCCATAGAATTCTATAATTTTAAATTTTGGTGAAGCCCCTAGTATTTGGAAGGCTGAATTTGGGGCGCTATACACGCCTTAAGCCGGACAAAGCCGACTCCTCGCCCTAAGCGGCATAAGTCTTTAAGGACTCGAAACCTCTCGAACAGTGACCAGTCTCTCGCCTTATCATGATAGTTAGTTTTAGCTTTCTCTACTGAGGTGCTTAGCCCAGCTGAACCGGGGCACAATCGCAGTAGTTCTCCCAGTGCTACCTTAGCCGATATAGCGGAACGTAAGGTACCAAAACATGGGAGCCGGGCAAACCCAACTATTGACCCAAGACATGATTCGGAGCTGATGCATATAATGCTATAAGTTTGGGGTGTCGCACTGTCTAAAGTGTTCGGACTTCTCACGTTGTATTATGGGGTATGCTTAAGCCCCTAGTGTATTGGCCATACCAGAGTGTATAGGTGCTGGATGTCATGAATGAACATATGTATATGTAAGTGCATCTAGTGCCACCCCTAGTTGGTTTTGGAGTATTGACGACAAACCTAGTTGAGGGACTAATGTGTTTGTGAGAATTGCAGGATAACACAGGTAGAAGTCCCTCATTGATTCGGTTTTACTACCAGAGATGACCCCTAAAAATGTACGAAGACATTGAAGACAATGGTGGTATATGAAGATATTCACATTGAAGACTATGACAGGAGAAGACACCACGTGAAGCCTATGGAACTCGAAGACTTAGATGTTTCGTAGTTCTTTTTCATTTGTGTTGAGTCATAGGAACCACCATACTGTTAAGTGGGGTCCAAGAGAACCAGTCAGAATGACTGAAGTGATGCCTAACTCAAAATCCTGTGTCTTCGAGCGAAGACTATGAGAGCAAATCTTGTCCAGAGTCGGACAAGTCAGCTTTACTTGTAGCCCAAGTAAAGTTGCCGTGTGAGTTCGAAATCTGACCGTTGGAACACGTGTCAGTTCCTTAGTGACCCAGGGTCATTTCAGACAAATCAGGTCGGGTTGCCCAGTGGCTATAAATAGTCCACCCCCTACAACCATAAACGGTTGGCTGCTCAGATTTCAGTGCACCGCTTTTGTCTTTGAGAGCAACCCACCTCGAAGCCTTTGAGAGAAAATTCCTAGCGAGGAGAAAAGCCCTAACCACCCAGAGCCAGAGTAAGTTGGGAATCACTTAAGTCTTCTTGTCTGAGTGATCTGAAGACTTATTACACTTGAGGACTGTGCATCCTCCAGACGGTTAGGCGTCGCGTTCTGAGCATCCAAGAGAAATTGTGGATTGCTGGTGAACGAAGTCTGTGAAGGTTTGGGAGTCTACCTTGAAGACTTACCAGAGTGATTGGACAAGGTCTGTGTGACCTTACCTCAAGGAGAATACGGTGAGGACTGGGTGTCCTGAGCTGTGTGTTCAGGACTGGGTGTCCGGGACTGTGTGTCCGTTGGTTTAAATACCTAGCCGCTCCAACCAGACGTACAGTTGTCACAGCAACTGGAACTGGTCCAACAAATCATTGTCTTCAATGAGTCACTGGTTTCATCTTCACTTCCTTTTTCTTACTGTTACTCATTGTGAAGCCATTGCATGCTTGCTCTATCTTTTGTCTTCACAACATAACGGTATAATTTGTTTGGCTTCATAACTTCTTCCTGCCTGATCCTTATTACACTGCAGCTACTTGTCATTGTGCTTTCACTCTATTGAATACTTGACCATGGCTTGTCTAGTGTAATCTAACTTCCGCTGCATAGTGATAGGCATATCTCTGCTGTTTGTCTTCATAACTTCCACATTTTGAAGACTTTCATAAAAATCGCCTATTCACCCCCCTCTAGTCGATATAACGCACTTTCAATTGGTATTAGAGCAAGGTGCTCCCTTGTTCTGTGTGATTCGGTTTAACCACCTGGAGTTTTAGCTATGTCGACTGCAGGTATAATCAAAGTCTCTGCTGCGTGCCCCGTCTTCGATGGAACTGAATATCCCTACTAGAAGAATAAGATGCGCATGCATCTTGAAGCCATTGACGTTGACCTATGGTATGTCGTCGAGAACGGCGTTCCCAAGGCTGGAGAAGGTGTCACTGCTGCTGATGTCAAGAAGTTCACTCAACTAGACTCTACTGCCAAGAATATCATCTATGGTCATCTGACCAAAGGACAGTATGGCCGTGTAAGAGCTTTGAAGACATCCAAACTGGTCTGGGACTGACTCTCCAAGGTCAATGAAGGCATCTCAACCCAGAGAGATCAGAGAATTAGCGTTCTTCGCAACCTCTTCAACCACTTCAAGCGAAATGACAATGAGAATGTCCAGCACACATTTGATCGGCTCACTGACATCACAAATGAGCTTCAAGCCCTCGGCGCTACTGAGATCACCAAACATGAAATCGTCAAGACGCTGCTGAGATCACTTGATAGTTCGTTTGACATCCTAGCCCTGATGATTCAAGAACGTCCTGATTTCAAGACACTCGATCCGTCTGACATACTTGAGAGGCTCAACACACATGAGTTTCAGCTTTCTGAGAAAAGAGATATCTACGGTCCAAACTATGGGCGAACTCGTGCCTTGAAGGCAAAAGCTGTTTCATCATCTGAAGAAGAATCTAACAGCAGTTCTAATGATCCTGAAGACATTGGAAGGGAACTTGCAATGCTTGTGAAGAAGTTCCAAAAGTTCACCAAGAAGAAAGGCTTTAGAAAGTCTTCACGATCAAGCTCAAGGAATGATGAAGCTTCTGCTCATGACTACAAAAGAAAAACATGCCACAAGTGCAAGAAAACAGGACACTTCATCTCCGAGTGTCCACAGTGGGACAATGAGAACAGAAGAAAGAAGAAGAGCAAGGAATATGACTCTGACGACAAGAAGAAGAAGAAATACTCAAAGTCTTCTTCCAAGTCTTTCTCAAAGTCTTCATCACACAAGAAGAGCTCATCTAGCAAGGCACGTGCGTTTGTTGGCAAGGAAATGGATTCAGAGGAGGAGTCCGCTTCTGAGGAGGCAGAGGTGGAGTCTGAGGAGGAGTCTGATTCTGGCATTGCAAGTCTGGCTACAGCATACGTCGCCAAGTCCATCTTCAACACTGAAGACAATGACTTCATCACCGACACCGATGCAAATGACAAGGACGACTCCGCTCCTACCTACTGCTTCATGGCACGCGGTGCCAAGGTAAACAAACGCACCACTCACTATCAAACATCCAGTGACGATGACTCTGATTGTGATTCAAAACCCAGCTACAAAACACTTGCTAAAATTGCAGCTGAACAACAAAAGGCCAAGGAACATGTTCAAAAACTGTTAGACAGAAGTGATGATCTGTTGGGTGTTGAAATGACTCGATCTGAATCCTTAATTGAAGACATAAAAAATCTTCACATTAAGTATCAGGAACTTGAAGATCGTCTTGAGACTCTCTCAACTACTCATGAAAAGCTTTCCTATGATTATCTTCAAAGGAAGCAAGAACTTGAGAAGTTGAGAGCGGATCATGAAGATCTTCAAAAGGAAAACGAGTCACTTCGCGCCGAACAGATCAGTTCCGCTCAGGAAGAATTTGAACCACCATGCCTTAAATGCATTGAGCGTGATAATGCTACTTCTGTTGCTGAATGTTCCACTGCTACTGATGTTGCAATATCTTCAACTGTTGAAATGGTAACTAACCCCTCTGCTGAGGATACCACTACTATTGCTGATGAGAATGCTAGGTTGAAGACATTGCTTGAAACGGGGATGTACAAAAGTCTTAAAGGGAATCAGACATTATGTGATGTCCTTAAGAAGCAGATTCCGAACCGAAACCCTAGGAAAGAGGGTGTTGGGTTCATAAGGAAAATAAATGCAGATGGCTCTTACTGGAAACCTGAGCAGTACCCCAAAACCACATGGGTTGCTGCAAAGGAATCCTCAGCAGATCCATCCAATCTATCTGGCTTTACTTGTGCTAACCCCATTATCATTGATGAATCCTTTGATGCGAACTATAAACTGTTTAAGAATCAGAATGGTGAAGTGTTTGCCAGGTACATTGGTACTAACTGCAGGAATGGATCGCCTATGAAGAAGATCTGGGTTCCGAAAACGTGTCTGGAAAATCTCCCTGTGAATGTCTTCATGACACCTCACATGAAGAAGACAAACCTCAGCCCAAAGGCTTCATACAGACAGAGGACTCACCTGAGTTGCACTAACGCAAATGTTTTGCAGGGAAACCATACTCAGGCATATGAATATGAGAGTGGTTCATCAAACCGTCATGTTCATATGACCAAGAACTATTCTACCTATTCTTATGAGTACTATTGTCCTCCTGCTAGACTGTTTGCTAGGGCTCCAAAGCCAAAATTCTCAGATGCTGCACTTAGACTTATTGCTTCTAAGCCACCCTTGAAGATCTGGGTGGTTAAGAAAGCTTAACTCTGTTTTGCAGGGAAAGGTCTCCAGCAAAAAACCAAAATCTTTTGACGCTATTGCTGGGGACCTTAAAAATCTTGCAGGGCGCAAGATAAAATGCCCTAATGGCATCACTATGTATTTCGTTCCTGAATCGCATGCTACTCTTCCTATTAGTCCTAACCTGGATCTAAGTTTTCATAACCCACTGGTTCGTCAAATGTTTTTGCTTCACAATTCTCTTCGTGAAGCCTATCCCCCTAACTGCACTGTAGGGTACGACACAAGCGTCTTCAGAGTCTTCAGAATGGATTATTGACAGTGGGTGTACAAATCACATGACCGGCAAAAGAAGTCTTTTTATGGACTCAACCTTACGTCCATCCGACAAAAGCCACATCACATATGCTGACACTGGTAAAAGTAAGGTATTGGGTCTAGGTAGAGTTGCAATCTCAAAGGATCAACACATGGATAAAGTCATGCTTGTTGAATCCCTTAGCTTCAACTTAATGTCTGTCTCAATGCTTTGCGATTTGAACATGGTCATAATATTTGGAAAATATCGTTGCCTGGTACTAATGGAATCTGACAAGTCTCTAGTGTTTGAAGGGTATCGAAAAGATGATTTGTATGTGGTAGATTTCTCAGCAGGGCCACAGCTTGCAGTATGTCTTCTGGCAAAGGCTTCAGAATGCTGGCTTTGGCATCGGAGGCTTGGACATGCTGGCATGAGGAACCTCCACACCCTTGCAAAGAAGAAGCATGTCATAGGCATCGAGGGCGTCAAGTTCAAGAAAGATCACTTATGCGGTGCCTGTGAAGCAGGGAAGATGACGAGGGCAAAACATCCCTCGAAGACAATCATGACCACTACTCGACCCTTCGAACTGCTTCACATGGATCTTTTTGGTCCCACTCACTACTCAACTTTTTCCACTACTGCTTGCCTCTATGGCTTTGTCATTGTTGATGATTATTCCAGATATACTTGGGAGCACATAATCCTTTACAAGACTGAAGTGCAGGATGTCTTTAGACGCTTCGCCAATCGAGCAATGAACAACTATGGCGCCAAGATAAAGCACATCAGAAGTGACAATGGCACTAAATTCAAGAACACTGGCCTTGATACATATCTTGATACCTTGGGCATCACACATGAATTCTCAGCTCCGTACACGCCACAGCAGAATGGCGTCGTCGAACGCAAGAACAGAACACTCATTGAGATGGCCAGAACGATGCTAGATGAATACAAGACTCCAAGAAAATTCTGGACTGAAGCTATTGACACTACATGCCATACAATCAATCGTGTTTATCTTCACAAGCTTCTGAACAAGACACCTTATGAACTCCTAACTGGCAAGAAGCCAAATGTCAGTTACTTCAGAGTATTTGGCGCAAGATGCTGGATTAAGGACCCACACCATACCTCAAAGTTTGCACCAAAAGCACATGAGAGTTTTATGCTTGGATATGGAAAGGATTCGCACTCCTATAGAGTCTTCAATCTCTTTCACTACAAAGTGGTTGAAACAGTGGATGTGCGGTTCGATGAGACCAACGGTTCACAAAGAGAGCAACTGCCAAATGTGCTAGATGAAGTTCCAGCCAGTGAATCAATCAAGCTTATGGGAACTGGAGAGATTGTACCTTCTGATGCTCATCCTGAAGAAGAACTTATCATCTCAGCACCTGATCCACACAAAGACAATGCTCTGCCTGAAGACATTCCTCCCAACAACAACACAGATCAGCAAGAGCAAAGTCTTTGCCCTGTACATCCTCGTGTTGCCAATGAAGTGCAGATTGATAGAATAATTGACAGCATCAATGCACCAGGTCCACTCACTCGTTCAAGGGCAACTCAGTTGGCAAATTTCTGTGGGCACTTCGCATTCGTCTCAATTTCAGAACCCAAGAAAGTTGAAGAAGCCTTTATGGAACCTGAATGGATTCAAGCAATGCAAGAAGAGCTTCAACAATTCGAGCTGAACAATGTATGGGAACTGGTAAAGCGTCCTGATCCATGGAAGCACAACATAATAGGCACCAAATGGATATACCGCAACAAGCAAGATGAGCATGGTCAAGTTGTCAGAAACAAAGCTCGCCTCGTTGCTCAAGGATATACTCAAGTGGAAGGCATTGACTTCGATGAAACATTTGCTCCTGTGGCTAGACTTGAAGCTATACGTATACTGCTGGCCTATGCAAATCATCACAACATACTTCTGTATCAAATGGATGTGAAGAGTGCCTTTCTCAATGGCAAGATTGAAGAAGAAGTGTATGTTGCACAACCACGTGGGTTTGAAGATCCAAAACATCCTGATATGGTATACAAGCTCAACAAGGCACTGTATGGCCTCAAACAAGCCCCTTGGGCCTGGTATGACACACTCAAATACTTCCTGAAGAGCAAAGGCTTCATACCTGGTTCCCTAGATCCCACTCTCTTCACGAAGACATATGATAGTGAACTGTTTGTGTGCCAAATTTATGTGCATGACATTATCTTCGGCTGCACCAACCAGAAGTATAGTTAAGAGTTTGGCTATATGATGCAAGAGCAATATCAGATGTCTATGATGGGGGAGCTGAAATTCTTCCTCGGTCTCCAAATACGACAACAACACAACGGCATCTTCATATCTCAAGAGAAGTATCTCAAAGAGTGCCTGAAGAAGTTTGGTATGCAAGACTGCAAAGGCTTCACAACACCAATGCCAGCCAAACATCATCTGGGTTCCGACGACAATGGTAAAGAGTTCGATCAAAAGGTATACCGCTCCATGATTGGTTCTTTGCTTTATTTATGTGCATCTAGACCAGATATTATGCTTAGTGTTTGCATGTGTGCTCGATTTCAAGCGGCACCAAAGGAGTCGCATCACTTTGCTGTGAAGCGAATTCTTTGATATTTGGCTCACACCCCAACTCTAGGATTATGGTATCCAAAGGGCTCAGAGTTTGATCTGGTTGGATTCTCGGATGCTGATTATGCTGGTGACAAAGTTGATCGCAAGTCCACATCAGGCACATGTCACTTTCTGGGACGATCACTTGTATGTTGGTCTTCAAAGAAGCAGAACTGTGTATCCCTCTCCACTGCTGAATCTGAATACATTGCTGCTGGATCTTGCTGCGCTCAGCTTATGTGGATGAAGCAAACTCTCAAGGACTATGGCGTTCATCTGAAGCAAGTGCCACTCTACTGCGACAACGAAAGCGCCATCAAGATCGCCAACAACCCAGTTCAGCACTCGAAGACAAAGCACATTGAAATTCGTCATAACTTTCTCAGAGATCATGTTGTGAAGGAAGATATTGATATCATACACGTCAACACTGAAGAGCAACTGGCAGATATCTTCACCAAGCCCTTGGATGAGAAGAGATTTTGCAAGTTACGGTGTCAGCTAAATATCTTGGAATCCTCAAATGTCCTGTGATCAGGCACACATCCTAACACTTATGCATATTGATGACTTAGATGTGCAACACACATAGTAACGTATATCTTCAATCAATGAAGACATACACTCTAAGTGTGAATACATTAATGTGGAATTTGACTTCAAAGCGCCACGATAATTGTGCGCCGTGTCTGGGTCTAATACTTCCTATACGGTGGGTAACGCCACCACCAAACGTTCTATTCTGAAGTGTTTCACTCATGGCGTTACCTTGCAATGTCTTCACATTTGGTTTGGCTTCAATCTCAACATGTCTTCATGATTATCTTCACTACGCTGATTATATAGATATATATATATATATACTAGTGTTCTGTCCTCTACAGCATTCACTTATAGGTATGTCTTCTTGTTTGAATCTTTTGAACTAAGTGAATGTGATCGGACCCTTATCTCTCTATGCTTTCTATCTCAAATTCTATCTCTCCCACTCCGTCATCATCTCCCACTCCGTCTAGCAGTTCCAAGTGTGAATTCTTACAGCATCACATAAATTCTCCTGAAGCTAGTTCCTGTTGGTCCAGCAAAAGAAAGCCTTTGAAGCCTTTGAATGTCTTGAAGCCTTCCAAGTTAAGGTTTATGGCTTCAGAGACAGCAGCAAGAAAGGGGGGCAGACAGCGTCGTGGAGGAACATCCAGAGATCTGCCTGATGAACTTGCAGAAATGTATAAAACAGATCCTGAAGAGAGTTACGGTCAGCGCAAGACACGAATCCAATGGATTCGACGCTATTGGGCAGAGCAATGGTTCAAATAACGCTTCACAACCCAAGAGTATGCTGAGAAAAACGCCATCAAGAGTCCATGGGGAGACATCCTTTACAAGAACCTCATACCCAGGTCCAAAGATGAAGCCATTGCTCAAGGCTTCTATCCATGCATGGTCCGAGGACCACAGCCTGCTGAAGCACATCCGTCGTCACTACTCTGGTGTCATGATGACAATCTGTTCAAGCGCAACTTCCAGTTTGCCCAGAACTCAGCGAAGCAAAACAAGAAGAAGTTGGGGTTAGACTTCAACCCTGGTCCCTCCGAACCAAGAGCAGATGGCACACGTGATGCAGAACCGAATGTCATCGGACCATATGCCAACCTTGAGGGCCTCATCACCCACATCTTAGTCCAAGGGACTGCCGTGAATGACCCTCCTGCTGACTCTGAATCTGCTGAAGCGCCCGCTGTACCGAAGCCAAAGCAGTCGAAGAAGCCGAAAGCTTCAAGGCCGGCCCCTTCACCAAAAATCTCAAGGGCAAAGCCATTGGCAACTGCACCTCCTGAAGATAGTGTGCAGTCTGAAGACGTATCCCGCGTCTCCAAGCCCCAGAAGGCCAAAGTTCCTCAGCCACACACCGGCAAAGAGCTCATAGCTGCTGCCATTCTGCACAGTGAAACTATTGATCTATCAAGCGATGAAGATCTTGGAGATGACGCTCTTGAGCAGCTCATCAAAAGCAAAGAAGAAGCAGAAATCTTCAACAATCTGCCTCTCTTTGATGTCGCCATCATCCACAATTTCATCGACGAGTGGTTTGCCACACCAAACATCAGCTTCGAAGATCTTCAGCTGCCCGTTGGCCTCAGCGTCGCTTTCCAAGGCGCTATTGCTTCAGAACTTGCAATTGCTCGGCGCATTGTTGAACTGAAGCAGAAAATTGATTTTGAAAAGGCTCAGTTCAAGAAGCACATGGCCAGGCTCAGCGTGCAAGAAGTGAAGAACTTCAAGATCATGTTGCGCGAGCTAAAGGAAAACTTTCTAAAGAAGCATGCAGAAGCTCAGGGTTCACGTGAGCGAATGAAGACTCTGGCTGACCGCTGTGTGCAAGCCTATAACGAGGCTGAGAAGCGCAAGGCACTTGGGAGTCCTGGCATCGACCCCAAGATGGCCGCAAAGAAAAAGAAGAAGACTGCCACAGCTGAACCAGAGGCACCAAGGCAAGAAGCAGTTCCAATTGTCTTCCCAACTGCAACGACTGGCTCGAAGCCAAAGAGCCGGTCAACCACTTCAGAGCTCAAGAAGACACGAACTGCAGAGGCTGAAGCCAGGAAGAGGGAACACTCTGAAGCCTCTCCTTATGCCCCCACCAAGAAGAAGCGAAAGATCAAGAAAGCTCGGGCTGCTCCTACAGAGCCCTTGATGGTTGAACCCCTCTCTGTCGTCTATCCTGACGCAGAATGTCAGCTAATAGTTCATGAGCCTACTCCCAAAGAGGCTCCTGAAGCTGAAGACATTGGTCATCAGGACAATGTACAAGATGATGCAGCCCTTCCTCAGCTTGAAACAAGCGAACTCATCAGCATTGGTCGTCCTCTGACGCCAATTGCACAAGATGCGTCATGGGCGGATCGCCCACAAGTGGAAGAAGAATCTGAGGTCCAGCCCACTCCAACTCCACAAGCGTCGTCTGCATTTCGCAGGCTTCGCAAAGGTCCAAGGCCTCAAGAATCTGCTGACGACATTCCGGTTGCATCAGCCGAAGACAATGAAGAAGTACCACAAGATCCAACTCCCTCGCTCCAACACGAAGCAGTTCTCTAGGAGAATGTGCCTGAGTCTGTCCCTCCAACTACACAAGTGGAGGCTGAAAATGTTGCGGCTGCCACAACCAACATTGAAGCCAATGTGGAGCCCTCACCACCAAAAGCTTCAGAAGACAGCGAACCTACTGATCCTAACACGTCTGTTCCTGAGTCTGCTGCAGGTCCTCAATTTGATTACCATGTTGAGCACAGGCCTCAAGTCCAGATGCCAATCCCAAGACTGCCAAGGTTCCTAGGTCCTGTATCAGCACCTAGTTCCTTTAACATCAATAGCTTCAAGGCAGATAATACGTTCTTCAACAGCTCCAAGAACCCCTATTCAAGGGAAAGGATTGTATCAGATAGGTTCTGGAGCTATCCTCAGCGCAGCTACTATTCATGCATCCTATACAACCAAGGTCAACTTGTGGCATCAGGCTCAGATTTATTTGGTTTGAAGTTCTATGCTCCTTGGGTAATGAGGCTGATCAAGCTTCACTCTGCGATTTCATATCAGCCCTCAGCCCGCAACCATCGGATCTTCTTGTCAGATGTGGATACCTCAGCTGAAGCTATATATCCTGAGCCTGCAAAGCAACCTTTGTGTCTTCAGAATGCAGAACACCAGAGCTTCACTCAGAACATTGAAGGTGTTGAAGCCATCTCCAGGGTGTATCCGTTGGCTGGCACTGCACATGCACCACACCCTGCATCAACTGACGCCACTGATAGCACACCTGCTCAAAGACCAAAGAAGCGCGCTCGTGCCCTCAATGATCGAGAGCTTCTTGTGGCCCTTCACCAAAAGCAGGATAGGCATCACGACTGGCTAAAGAGACAGATGAAAAGCCTCTTGGTGGATGTAAATCGCATCAGAAATCTTGCCACCAAGAATGCATTCGTTGCACATGAAACTTGTCGCCGCACCTGGAAAGGACTCACAATGTTGTGCTCTGAAGCTGATCTTCATGAGGATGGCTTCAAAGAGCGATTCAAGTTTGACTCCACACCTCCCAGAAGGGCTGTGCTGCGTGGAACTCCATCACTTGAAGACTCAGAGTTCTCTTCATCTGCTGCCACGGTAACTGCACGGATAATCGAGGAAGAAGATGATGCTACATCACCACCACCTCCTTCAGCGCGCGTCGACTCGGCACCAAGCTCTTAAGCACCGCCAAACACCTCCAACGACCCTGCTACGCATGGGAACGCATAGAAAACTCTATGTCTTCAAACCTTTTTGGTCATCACTGACAAAAGGGGGAGAAGCATATGATTTTTATAGTCTTCAAGCGGGTCAATATGGGCGGGTGCCTTATATTTTGCTACATTTTGCTTCGTGCTTACAACTCCCGTTCTGCTACATTTGCTTCTTTGAGTTGTAACACTTAGACTCGATGGTCGTCTGCTACTTGTTTGCCACTCTGTTTTGCGAAGATAAATTCCGCATGTGCGACGATAAATTCCGCACTTAGATCATTCTGCAGACGTCCATTTTTCATTATGCATGTCATTATCTTCATATACTTTTACATGCATAGTGGCTTGTCATCATAAGTTGAAGTGGATCTCCACAAGTACAACCTGCCATGTGCATTTGCATTCAAGAAGCAAATTACTTATATGCACATCTTCAGGGGGAGCCCTTGCAGCTTATGAAGACAATTCCTTTACAATTTCACAAATTATATTCCCCGTTGAAAACTTCAACTAGTTTGTCATCAATCACAAAAAAGGGGGAGATTGTAATTGCATCTAGTGCCACCCCTAGTTGGTTTTGGAGTATTGACGACAAACCTAGTTGAGGGACTAATGTGTTTGTGAGAATTGCAGGATAACACAGGTAGAAGTCCCTCATTGATTCGGTTTTACTACCAGAGATGACCCCTAAAAATGTATGAAGACATTGAAGACAATGGTGGTATATGAAGATATTCACATTGAAGACTATGACAGGAGAAGACACCACGTGAAGCCTATGGAACTCAAAGACTTAGATGTTTCGTAGTTCTTTTTCATTTGTGTTGAGTCATAGGAACCACCGTACTGTTAAGTGGGGTCCAAGAGAACCAGTCAAAATGACTGAAGTGATGCCTAACTCAAAATCCTATGCCTTCGAGCGAAGACTATGAGAGCAAATGGTGGTATATGAAGATATTGAAGACAATGGTGGTATATGAAGACATTGAAGACAATGGTGGTATATGAAGATATTCACATTGAAGACTATGACAGGAGAAGACACCACGTGAAGCCTATGGAACTCGAAGACTTAGATTTTTCGTAGTTCTTTTTCATTTGTGTTGAGTCATAGGAACCACCGTACTGTTAAGTGGGGTCCAAGAGAACCAGTCAAAATGACTGAAGTGATGCCTAACTCAAAATCCTATGCCTTCGAGCGAAGACTATGAGAGCAAATCTTGTCCAGAGTCGGACAAGTCAGCTTTACTTGTAGCCCAAGTAAAGTTGTCATGTGAGTTCGAAATATGACCGTTGGAACACGTGTCAGTTCCTTAGTGACCCAGGGTCATTTCGGACAAATCAGGTCGGGTTGCCCATTGGCTATAAATAGTCCACCCCCTACAACTATAAACGGTGGGCTGCTCAGATTTCAGTGCACGGCTTTTGTCGTTTGAGAGCAACCCACCTCAAAGCATTTGAGAGAAAATTCCTAGCGAGGAGAAAAGCCCTAACCACCCAGAGCCAGAGTAAATTGGGCATCACTTAAGTCTTCTTATCTGAGTGATCTGAAGACTTATTACACTTGAGGACTATGCATCCTCCAGACGGTTAGGCGTCGCGTTCTGAGCATCCAAGAGAAATTGTGGATTGCCGGTGAACGAAGTCTGTGAAGGTTTGGGAGTCTACCTTGAAGACTTACCAGAGTTATTGGGCGAGGTCTGTGTGACCTTAGCTCAAGGAGAATACGGTGAGGACTGGGTGTCTTGAGTTGTGTGTTTAGGACTGGGTGTCCGGGACTGTGTGTCCTTTGGTTTAAATACCTAGCCGCTCCAACCAGACGTACAGTTGTCACAGCAACTGGAACTGGTCCAACAAATCATTGTCTTCAACGAGTCACTGGTTTCATCTTCACTTCCTTTTTCTTACTGTTACTCATTGTGAAGCCATTGCATGCTTGCTCTATCTTTTGTCCTCACAACGTAACTGTATAATTTTTTTGGCTTCATAATTTCTTCCTGCCTGATCCTTATTACACTGCAGCTACTTGTCATTGTGCTTTCACTCTATTGAATACTTGACCATGGCTTGTCTAGTGTAGTCTAACTTCCACTGCATAGTGATAGGCATATCTCTGCTGTTTGTCTTCATAACTTCCACGTTTTGAAGACTTTCATAAAAATCGCCTATTCACCCCCCCTCTAGTCGATATAACGCACTTTCACTATATATATAAGAAGAATAGAGAATGCAATAATAGTCTAGTGCTATGCATTGTTTATTCAAAAAGGTGCGCTAAAGCACAATGATACAAGTAGTGCGATAAGCAAAAAGTAGGACTATTTGACATGTCCCCTCCAAGGGCAAGCTGAGGAATGGTATTAAAGCAAGTATTTCACTCGTTATCATAATCCACCTGGGAGTTCCGTGGTGCGACGTAGCTTTCTGCCCCCTTGGTTGTTGCATCATGTGTTCGGTTGATCCGCGTCTTGGGGCGTGCATGTAGTCGTGCCCCCTCCCCACCTGTGCCCATGGTATTGTTAATACGTAATTATGTACGCGTGGCACGGATTTTGCCGTTTGGCTGAGACCAGGGTGGGGGCGGCATTGCTATGCGAGCTCAGAACGTGCCAGGCGGTCTTGTTGCCGATTACTCCGGGCGCGCTTGAAGGTGTCCGGGTCCTTAATCGCCGAACTAGTGGATTGCCTTAAGAGGCTGCTTTGCGCTTCTTCTGCGAGGGCAGCAGTGTGCTCCTCCATGCGGAGAGAGCGCTCTGTGTTTCCATTAACTGTGATGACCCCCCGAGGTCCTGGCATCTTGAGCTTGAGGTATGCATAATGCGGTACCGCATTGAATCTCGCAAACGCGGTTTGCCCGAGCAGTGCATGATAGCCACTGTGGAACAGGACTATATCGAAGATTAACTCTTCGCTTCGGAAGTTATCCGGGGATCCGAAGACCACTTCCATTGTGACTGAGCTGTTGGGAAACATAGTAATTTCAAAAAAAAATCCTACGCACACGCAAGATCATGGTGATGCATAGCAACGAGAGGGGAGAGTGTTGTCCATGTACCCTCGTAGACCGAAAGCGGAAGCGTTAGCACAACGCGGTTGATGTAGTCGTACGTCTTCATGATCCGACCGATCCAAGTACCGAACGCACGACACTTCCGAGTTCTGCACACGTTCAGTCAGCTGATCCGATCGATGACATCCCGTGAACTCCGATCCAGCAGAGCTTCACGGGAGAGTTCCGTCAGCACGACGGCGTGGTGACAGTGATGATGTTGCTACCGATGCAGGGCTTCGCCTAAGCACCGCTACGATATGACCGAGGTGGAATATGGTGGAGGGGGGCACCCCACACGGCTGGGAGAGATCAACTGATCAACTTGTGTCTCTAGAGGTGCCCCCCTGCCCCTGTATATAAAGGAGCAAGGGGGGAGGCCGGCCGGCCCTCTATGGGCGCGCCAGCAGGAGGAGTCCTCCTCCTAGGAGGAGTAGGACTCCCCTTTCCTACTCCTACTAGGAGGAGGAAAGGAAGGAGAAGAAGGAGAAGGAAGGAGAACGAGGAAAAAGAGGAAAGGGGGGCGGCCCCTTAGTCCGATTCGGTTTGGGCTAGGGGGGCGCGTGCCCTGCCTCCTCTCTTCCACCACTTGGCCCATGAGGCCCATTACTTCTTCCTCGTATTCCCGTAACTCCCCGGTACCCCCGAAAATACCCGAATCACTCGGAACCTTTCCGATGTCCGAATATAGTTGTCCAATATATCGATCTTTATGTCTCGACCATTTCGAGACTCCTCGTCATGTCCTCGATCTCATGCGGGACTCCGAACTACCTTCGATACATCAAACCACATAAACTCATAATACAATCATCACCGAAACTTTAAGCGTGCGGACCCTATGGGTTCGAGAACTATGTAGACATGACCGAGACATGTCTCCAGTCAATAACCAATAGCAGAACCTGGATGCTCATATTGGCTCCCACATATTCTACGAAGATCTTTATCGGTCAGACCGCATAACAACATACGTTGTTCCCTTTGTCATCGGTATGTTACTTGCTCGAGATTCGATCCTCGGTATCTCAATACGTAGTTCAATCTCGTTACCGACAAGTCTCTTTACTCGTTCCGTAATACATCATCCCACAAATAACTTATTAGTTGCAATTCTTGCAAGGCTTAAGTGATGTGCATTACTGATAGGACCCAGAGATACCTCTCCGACAATTGGAGTGACAAATCCTAATCTCGAAATACGCGAACCCAACAAGTACCTTCAGAGACACCTGTAGAGCACCTTTATAATCACCCAGTTACGTTGTGAGATTTGGTAGCACACAAAGTGTTCCTCCGGTAAACGGGAGTTGCATAATCTCATAGTCATAGGAACGTGTATAAGTTATGAAGAAAGCAATAGCAACAAACTAAACGATCAAGTGCTAAGCTAATGGAATGGGTCAAGTCAATCACATCATTCTCCTAATGATGTGATCCCGTTAATCAAATGACAACTCATGTCTATGGCTAGGAAACATAACCATGTTCGATTAACGAGCTAGTCAAGTACAGGCATACTAGTGACACTCTGTTCGTCTATGTATTCACACACATATTATGTTTTCGGTTAATACAATTCTAGCATGAATAATAAACATTTATCATGATATAAGGAAATAAATAATAACTTTATTATTGCCTCTAGGGCATATTTCCTTCAGTCTCCCACTTGCACTAGAGTCAATAATCTAGATTACACAATAATGATTCTAACACCCATGGAGCCTTGGTGCTGATCATGTTTTGCTCGTGAAAGAGGCTTAGTCAGCGGGTCTGCAACATTCAGATCCGTATGTATCTTGCAAATTTCTATGTCTCCCACTTGGACTAAATCCCGAATGGAATTGAAGCGTCTCTTGATGTGCTTGGTTCTCTTGTGAAATTTGGATTCGTTCGCCAAGGCAATTGCACCAGTATTGTCACAAAAGATTTTCATTAGACCCGATGCACTAGGTATGACACCTAGATCGGATATGAACTCCTTCATCCAGACTCCTTCATTTGCTGCTTCCGAAGCAGCTAAGTACTCCGCTTCACATGTAGATCCCTCCACGACGCTTTGTTTAGAACTGCACCAACTAACAGCTCCACCGTTCAATATAAACACGTATCCGGTTTGCAATTTAGAATCGTCCGGATCAGTGTCAAAGCTTGCATCAACGTAACCATTTATGATGAGCTCTTTGTCACCTCCATATATGAGAAACTTATCCTTAGTCCTTTTCATGTACTTCAGGATGTTCTTGACCGCTATCCAGTGATCCACTCTAGGATTACTTTGGTACCTCCCTGCTAGACTTTATAGCAAGTCACACATCAGGTCTGGTACACAGCATTGCATACATGATAGAGCCTATGGCTGAAGCATAGGGAACATCTTTCATTTTCTCTCTATCTTCTGCGGTGGTCGGACATTGAGTCTTACTCAACTTCACACCTTGTAACACAGGCAAGAACCCTTTATTTGCCTGATCCATTTTGAACTTCTTCAAAACTTTGTCAAAGGTATGTGCTTTGTGAAAGTCCAATTAAGCGTCTTGATCTATCTCTATAGATCTTAATGCCCAATATGTAAGCAGCTTCACCGAGGTCTTTCATTGAAAAACTCTTATTCAAATATCCCTTTATGCTATCCAGAAATTCTATATCATTTCCAATCAATAATATGTCATCCATATATAATATCAGAAATGCTACAGAGCTTCCACTCACTTACTTGTAAATACAGGCTTCTCCAAAAGTCTATACAAAACCAAATGCTTTGATCACACTATCAAAGCGTTTATTCCAACTCCGAGAGGCTTGCACCAGTCCATAAATGGATCGCTGGAGCTTGCACACTTTGTTAGCTCCCTTTGGATCGACAAAACCTTCTAGCTGCATCATATACAACTCTTCTTCCAGAAATCCATTCAGGAATGCAGTTTTAACATCCATTTGCCAAATTTCATAATCATAAAATGCGGCAATTGGTAACATGATTCGGACAGACTTAAGCATCGCTACGGGTGAGAAGGTCTCATCGTAGTCAATCCCTTGAACTTGTCAAAAACCTTTTGCAACAAGTCGAGATTTGTAGACAGTAACATTACTATCAGCGTCAGTCTTCTTCTTGAAGATCCATTTATTCTCAATTGCTTGCTAATCAACGGGAAAGTCAACCAAAGTCCACACTTTGTTCTCATACATGGATCCCATCTCAGATTTCATGGCCTCAAGCCATTTTGCGGAATCTGGGCTCACCATCGCTTCTTCATAGTTCGTAGGTTCATCATGGTCTAGTAACATAACCTCTAGAACAGGATTACCGTACCACTCTGGTGCGGATCTTATTCTGGTTGATCTACGAGGTTCGGTAGTAACTTGATCTGAAGTTTCATGATCATTATCATTAGCTTCCTCACTAATTGGTGTAGGTGTCATAGAAACCGGTTTCTGTGATGTAGTACTTTCCAATAAGGGAGCAGCTACAGTTACCTCATCAAGTTCTACTTTCCTACCACTCACTTCTTTCGAGAGAAACTCCTTCTCTAGAAAGGATCCATTCTTAGCAACGAAAGTCTTGCCTTCGGATCTGTGATAGAAGGTGTACCCAACAGTTTCCTTTGGGTATCCTATGAAGACACATTTCTTCGATTTGGGTTCGAGCTTATCAGGTTGAAGCTTTTTCACATAAGAATCGCAGCCCCAAACTTTCAGAAACGACAACTTTGGTTTCTTGCCAAACCACAGTTCATAAGGCGTTGTCTCAACGGATTTCGATGGTGCCATATTTAATGTGAATGCAGCCGTCTCTAAAGCATAACCCCAAAACGATAGCGGTAAATCTGTAAGAGACATCATAGATTGCACCATATCTAGTAAAGTACGATTACGAGGTTCAGACACACCATTACGCTGTGGTGTTCCGGGTGGCGTGAGTTGCGAAACTATTCCGCATTGTTTCAAATGTAGACCAAACTCGTAACTCAAATATTCTCCTCCACGATTAGATCGTAGAAACTTTATTTTCTTGTTACGATGATTTTCAACTTCACTCTGAAATTCTTTGAACTTTTCAAATGTTTCAGACTTATGTTTCATCAAGTAGATATACCCATATCTGCTTAAATCATCTGTGAAGGTGAGAAAATAACGATATCTGCCACGAGCCTCAATACTCATCGGACCACATACATATGTATGTATGATTTCCAACAAATCTGTTGCTCTCTCCATAGTACCAGAGAACGGCGTTTTGGTCATCTTGCCCATGAGGCACGGTTCGCAAGTACCAAGTGATTCATAATTAAGTGATTCCAAAAGTCCATCAGTATGGAGTTTCTTCATGCGCTTTACACCGATATGACCAAAACGACAGTGCCACAAATAAGTTGCACTATCATTATCAACTCTGCATCTTTTGGTTTCAACATTATGAATATGTGTATCACTACTATCGAGATTCATCAAAAATAGACCACTCTTCAAAGGTGCATGACCATAAAAGATATTACTCATATAAATAGAACAACCAGTATTCTCTGATTTAAATGAATAACCGTCTCACATCAAACAAGATCCAGATATAATGTTCATGCTCAACGCTGGCACCAAATAACAATTATTTAGGTCTAAAACTAATCCCGAAGGTAGATGTAGAGGTAGTGTGCCGACCGCTATCACATTGACTTTGGAACCATTTCCCACGTGCATCGTCACCTCGTCCTTTGCCAGTGTTCGCTTAATCCGTAGTCCCTGTTTCGAGTTGCAAATGTTAGCAACAGAACCAGTATCAAATACACAGGTGCTACTGCAAGCTCTAGTAAGGTACACATCAATAACATGTATATCACATATACCTTTGTTCACCTTGCCATCCTTCTTATCCGCCAAATACTTGGGGCAGTTCCGCTTCCAGTGTCCAGTCTGCTTGCAGTAGAAGCACTCAGTTTCAGGCTTAGGTCCAGATTTGGGTTTCTTCTCCTGAGCAGTAACTTGCTTACTGTTCTTCTTGAAGTTCCCCTTCTTCCCTTTGCCCTTTTTCTTGAAACTGGCGGTCTTGTTGACCATCAACACTTGATGCTCCTTCTTGATTTCTACCTCCACAGCCTTTAGCATTGCGAAGATCTGGGGAATTGTCTTATCCATCCCTTGCATGTTATAGTTCATCACGAAGCTCTTGTAGCTTGGTGGCAGT
Organism: Triticum aestivum; assembly: GCF_018294505.1. Taxonomy (NCBI): domain Eukaryota; kingdom Viridiplantae; phylum Streptophyta; class Magnoliopsida; order Poales; family Poaceae; genus Triticum; species Triticum aestivum. The sequence goes on from NC_057812.1 coordinate 146,304,204, forward strand.
GATTGAAGAACTCTGTCAATGACACTATCAATAGGAAGATCAACTCCCAGTTGAGTCAAGTGATTATGATACCCAGACATTTTGAGTATATGTTCACTGACAGAACTATTCTCCTCCATCTTGCAGCTATAGAATTTATTGGAGACTTCATATCTCTCAATCCGGGCATTTGCTTGAAATATTAACTTCAACTCCTGGAACATCTCATATGCTCCATGACGTTCAAAACGTTGTTGAAGTCCCGATTCTAAGCCGTAAAGCATGGCACACTGAACTATTGAGTAGTCATCAGCTTTGCTCTGCCAGACGTTCATAACATCTGGTGTTGCTCCAGCAGCAGGCCTGGCACCTAGCGGTGCTTCCAGGACGTAATTCTTCTGTGCAGCAATGAGGATAATCCTCAAGTTACGGACCCAGTCCGTGTAATTGCTACCATCATCTTTCAACTTTGCTTTCTCAAGGAACGCATTAAAATTCAACGGAACAACAGCACGGGCCATCTATCTACAATCAAACATAGACAAGCAAGATACTATCAGGTACTAAGTTCATGATAAATTTAAGTTCAATTAATCATATTACTTAAGAACTCCCACTTAGAAAGACATCCCTCTAATCTTCTAAGTGATCACGTGATCCAAATCAACTAAACCATAACCGATCATCACGTGAAATGGAGTAGCTTTCAATGGTGAACATCAATATGTAGATCATATCTACTATATGATTCACGCTCGACCTTTCGGTCTCAGTGTTCCGAGGCCATATCTGCATATGCTAGGCTCGTCAAGTTTAACCTGAGTATTCTGCTTGTGCAAAACTGGCTTGCACCCATTGTAGATGGACGTAGAGCTTATAACACCCGATCATCACGTGGTGTCTGGGCATGACGAACTTTGGCAACGGTGCATACTCAGGGAGAACACTTTTATCTTGAAATTTAGTGAGAGGTCATCTTATAATGCTACCGTCAATCAAAGCAAGATAAGATGCATAAAAGATAAACATCACATGCAATCAATATAAGTGATATGATATGGCCATCATCATCTTGTGCCTTTGATCTCCATCTACAAAGCACCGTCATGATCACCATCGTCACCGGCGCGACACCTTGATCATCATCGTAGCATCATTGTCGTCTCGCCAATCTTATGCTTCCACGACTATCGCTACCGCTTAGTGATAAAGTAAAGCATTACAGCGCAATTGCATTGCATACAATAAAGCGACAACCATATGGCTCATGTCAGTTGCCGATAACTCAGTTACAAAACATGATCATCTCATACAATAAAATTTAGCATCATGTCTTGACCATATCACATTACAACATGCCCTGCAAAAACAAGTTTAGACGTCCTCTACTTTGTTGTTGCAAGTTTTACGTGGCTGCTACGGGCTTAGCAAGAACCGTTCTTACCTACGGAACAAAACCACAACGATAGTTTGTCAAGTTGGTGCTGTTTTAACCTTCGCAAGGACCGGGCGTAGCCACACTTGGTTCAACTAAAGTTGGAGAAACTGACACCCGCCAGCCACCTGTGTGCAATGCATGTCGGTAGAACCAGTCTCGCGTAAGCGTACGCGTAATGTCGGTCCAGGCCGCTTCATCCAACAATACCGCCAAACCAAAGTATGACATGCTGATAAGCAGTATGACTTATATCGCCCACAACTCACTTGTGTTCTACTCGTGCACAACATCAACGCATAAAACCTAGGCTCGGATGCCACTGTTGGGGAACGTAGTAATTTCAAAAAACTTCCTACGCACACGCAAGATCATGGTGATGCATAGAAACAAGAGGGGAGAGTGTTGCCCACGTACCCTCGTAGACTGAAAGAGGAAGCGTTAGCACAACGCGGTTGATGTAGTCGTACGTCTTCATGATCCGACCGATCCAAGTACCGAACGCACGGCACATCCGAGTTCAGCACACGTTCAGCTCGATGACGTCCCGCGAACTCCGATCTAGCAGAGCTTCACGGGAGAGTTCCGTCAGCATGACGGCGTGGTGATGGTGATGATGTTGCTACCGACGCAGGGCTTCGCCTAAGCACCGCTACGATATGACCGAGGTGGAATATGGTGGAGGGGGGCACCGCACACAGCTGGGAGAGATCAATTGATCAACTTGTGTCTCTAGAGGTGCCCCCCTGCCCCTGTATATAAAGGAGCAAGGGGGGAGGCCGGCCGGCCCTCTATGGGCGCTCCAAGAGGAGGAGTCCTCCTCCTAGTAGGAGTAGGACTCCCCATTCCTAATCCTACTAGGAGGAGGAAAGGAAGGAGAAGAAGGAGAAAGAAGGAGAAGGAGGGAAAAGAGGAAAGGGGGCCCGGCCCCCTAGTCCAATTCGGTTTGGGCTAGGGGGCCGCGCTCCCTACCTCCTCTCTTCCACCACTTGGCCATGAGGCCCATTACTTCTTCCTCGTATTCCCGTAACTCCCCGGTACCCCCGAAAATACCCGAATCACTCGGAACCATTCCGATGTCCGAATATAGTCGTCCAATATATCGATCTTTATGTCTCAACCATTTCGAGACTCCTCGTCATGTCCCCGATCTCATCCGGGACTCCGAACTACCTTCGGTACATCAAATCACATAAATTCATAATACAATCGTCACCGAAACTTTAAGCGTGCGGACCCTACGGGTTCGAGAACTATGTAGACATGACCGAGACATGTCTCCGGTCAATAAAAAATAGCGGAACCTGGATGCTCGTATTGGCTCCCACATATTCTACGAAGATCTTTATCGGTCAGACCGCATAACAACATACGTTGTTCCCTTTGTCATTGGTATGTTACTTGCCTGAGATTCGATCGTCGGTATCTCAATACGTAGTTCAATCTCGTTACCGGTAAGTCTCTTTACTCGTTCCGTAATACATCATCCCGCAACTAACTTATTAGTTGCAATGCTTGCAAGGCTTAAGTGATGTGCATTACCGAGAGGGCCCAGTGATACCTCTCCGACAACCGGAGTGACAAATCCTAATCTCGAAATACGCCAACCCAACAAGTACCTTCGGAGGCACCTGTAGAGCACCTTTATAATCACCTAGTTACGTTGTGACATTTGGTAGCACACAAAGTGTTCCTCCGGTAAACGGGAGTTGCATAATCTCATAGTCATAGGAACATGTATAAGTTATGAAGAAAGCAATAGCAACAAACTAAACGATCAAGTGCTAAGCTAATGGAATGGGTCAAGTCAATCACATCATTCTCCTAATGATGTGATCCCGTTAATCAAATGACAACTCATGTCTATGGCTAGGAAACATAACCATCTTCGATTAACGAGCTAGTCAAGTAGAGGCATACTGGTGACACTCTGTTCGCCTATGTATTCAGACATGTATTATGTTTCCGGTTAATACAATCCTAGCATGAATAATAAACATTTATCATGATATAAGGAAATAAATAATAACTTTATTATTGCCTCTAGGGCATATTTCCTTGATGAGCCTGTGCAATGGGCCTCTACACCTGGTATGACACCTTTGAGGGTCGTTTTTGTGGGTTTGATCCTTGAGGAGTCTACACCCATATTGCGCACTGTGTCCTGATAAAGCAGGTTCAGGCTGCTGCCGCCATCCATAAGGACTCGAGTGAGGTGAAATCCGTCAATGATTGGGCCTAGGACCAGTGCAGCGAATCCGCCATGACGTATACTAGTGGGGTGGTCCCTGCGATCGAAGGTGATCGGGCAAGAGGACCATGGGTTGAACTTTGGGGCGACTGGCTCCAACGCATATACATCCCTTAGCCCATGCTTCCGCTCCCTCTTGGGGATGTGGGTTGCGTATATCATGTTCAGCATCCGCACTTGTGGGGGGAACCTCTTCTGTCCTTCGGTGTTCGGCTGCCGAGGCTCCTCCTCCTCATCGCTATGTGACCCCTTATCTTTGTTTTCGGCATTTAACTTGCCGGCCTGCTTGAACACCCAACAATCCCTGTTGGTGTGGTTGGCTGGCTTGTCGGGGGTGCTATGTATTCGACATGAGCGATTGAGTATACGGTCCAAACTGGATGGGCCCGGAGTGCTTCTTTTAAATGGCTTTTGCCGTTGACCGAGTTTAGAGCCTTTGAATCCGACATTGACTGTCGTATCCTCTGTATTGTCGTTGTTAATGCGGCGCTTGTGTTTTTTGCGACGTGACCTGCCATTGATATCCTTGGTATCCGAAGTACCATGGTTCTTTGATATGTTGTTGCTGTGAGCCAGCCAGATGTCTTCTCCCACACAAAAGCGGGTCATGAGTGTCGTGAGGGCTGCCATAGATTTCGGCTTTTCCTGGCCAAGGTGCCGGGCGAGCCACTCGTCCCGAATGTTGTGCTTAAAAGCTGCTAGGGCCTCTGCATTCGGACAGTCGATGATTTGATTTTTCTTTGTTAGGAACCGTGTCCAGAATTGCCTGGCCGATTCCTCTGGCTGCTGAATTATGTGGCTCAAGTCATCGGCATCTGGTGGTCGCACATAGGTGCCCTGGAAGTTGTCGAGGAATGCGGCTTCCAGATCTTCCCAACAGCCAATGGACTCTGCTGGCAAGCTGTTGAGCCAATGCCGAGCTAGTCCTTTGAGCTTGAGTGCGAGGTATTTGATGGCGTGTAGATCATCACCGCGGGCCATGTGGATGTGCAGGAGGAAATCCTCGATCCATACCGCAGGAGCTGTCGTGTCGTCGTATGATTCTATATTTACGGGTTTGAAACCCTCTGGGATTTGGTGATCCATCACTTCGTCTATGAAGCATAGGGGGTGTGCGGCGCCTCTGTACTGGGCTATATCGCGACGCAACTCAAATGAGTCTTGCCCGCTGTGTTCGGCCCGGCCGGACTTACTTTTACTGTATCCGGCGTGACGATTATAATCTCGCATAGTGGCACGCCCTCATGATCCGTAGATCGATCTTGCATATTTTTCTTTGTCCTCCAGTACGTCTCGCAGGTCTGGCGTATTTCCCTGTGCCTTGACATTTTTATTTGAGTGGCGTTGGAGTGCGGGCTGAGCTTTTGGCTGAAATGCCTCTCTGTCGCGGCCACGAGGTGGCTGGTCAGCCGCATCATATGTTGGAGATGTAGGTTTGAGTGCTTCCTCCTCCAGTCGGGGTAGCAACCTACACTTTGGGTAACTCTTGGAGGGGCGTTCGAGTTTATATTCCTCGGCCGCAAGGACTTCAGTCCATCTGTCAGCTAGCAAGTCTTGATCAGCTTGAAGCTTCTGTTGCTTTTTCTTAAGGCTATTTGTCGTGGCTATAAGCCGGCGCTTGAAGCTCTCTTGTTCGACGGGATCCTCAGGCACGACGAATTCGTCATCGTCGAGGCTTGCCTTGTCTTCGGCGGGAGGTATGTAATTATCTTCCTCCGCCTCTTTATCTGCCGCTCTCTCGGGAGGGCTGGCTTCTCCATCCTCCTGCCCTAAATCTTGCTGGAGGGGATTGTTGTCGTCTTCGGCACTGTCCGGGGTGGTATTATCTCCTGTGCTGGTGTCACCGCTTTTGCTTTGGCGAGACTTAGAGCGGCGCCGCTGATATCGGCGCTTGGGTTGCGTCTTGGAGGGGTCATCCTCCGCTGTCTCATCGCCATTTCCTTCTTTGGGTGTGTCCACCATGTATATATCGTATGATGAGGTGGCTGTCCAGTGCCCTATGGGCAGTGGTTCCTCTTTGTCTCCCACATTTTCGTCCATACCGTCGATGTCTTCGGAGTCGAAGTCGAGCATGTCGGTTAAGTCATCGACAGTGGCTACTAAGTGGGTGGTGGGTGGGCGGCGAATTTCTTCGTCATCCGCATCCCAATCCTGCCGGACATAGTTCGGCCAGGACTCTCCTGACAAGGAGAGAGACCTTAGTGAGTTCAATATGACGCTGAAGGGCGAGTGCTGAAAGATATCCACGGAGGTAAACTCCATGATCGGCGCCCAGTCGGATTCGATAGGCACGGGCGCAGGCGGTTCAGAGTCCGTGGCCGGGGAGGAATCCGGTAATTCGGCGTCACGGCTCTTGTGAAGGGTAAGGTCGATACTTGGCTCGATCGCCAATGAGAGTGCGGCCTTCGTGGCGGGGTCTATCCACCCGCCTATGGAAGGCACCACTGGCTCCGAATTGAGGGTCGGAGCGGTTGCCGGCGCGATCTCATGGACACTGTCTGATGGCAGAGCTAAATCATGCTCATCATGGCCGTGTGGCGCATTAGGCAGGGGCTCGAATCCGTCGAAGATCAAGTCTCCGCGGATATTGGCCGTATAGTTTAAGCTTCCAAACCTGGCCTGATGGCCAGGGGCGTAACTCTCGATCTGCTCTAGATGGCCAAGCGAGTTGGCCCGCAGTGCAAAGCCACCGAATACAAAGATCTATCCGGGGAGAAAAGTCTCATCCCGGACACCATTGCTATCGATGATCGAAGGAGCCATCAAGCCTAACAGCGACGACACAGAGGAACTCTCAATGAAAGCACCAATTTCGGTGTCAAAACCGGCGGATCTCGGGTAGGGGGTCCCGAACTGTGCGTCTAAGGCGGATGGTAACAGGAGGCAGGGGACACGATGTTTTACCCAGGTTCGGGCCCTCTTGATGGAGGTAAAAGCCTACGTCCTGCTTGATTATTCTTGATAATATGTGTAGTACAAGAGTTGATCTACCACAAGATCGGAGAGGCTAAACCCTAGAAGCTAGCCTATGGTATGATTGTCTGTTGTCCTATGGACTAAAACCCTCCGGTTTATATAGACACCGGAGGGGGCTAGGGTTACACAAGGTCGGTTACAAAGGAGGAGATATCCATATCCGTATTGCCTAGCTTGCCTTCCACGCCAAGTAGAGTCCCATCCGGACACTGGACGAAGTCTTCAATCTTGTATCTTCATAGTCCAACAGTCCGGCCAAAGGATATAGTCCGGCTGTCCGGAGACCCCCTAATCCAGGACTCCCTCAGGTATAATCACCAGCCTGTGGGATAGCATTAGCTGATGGGTGATAACTATGGCACAACATTAACTCTTGAACAAGTCTCTTATCTGAAGTAAGACTCTTAAGAGATCAGTATCAATGTACAATGACATGTGATAATCTATTTTCCATGCTTAGATGAATAATGAAGCCATAAATGTTGCACACAAGTAAGATGAGGGTACAACCTATCTTCCTGCCCTCCATAGGAGTGAGCATCATCTGCTGACTTGTTGATGGCGCTGCGGTTGTTGTGGATGTCCATGTCGGGCAGGAACATTCAAGGCAGGGAACTCTTGAGTGCGGACTATAGCTCCCTTATGGTGTATGCTTCCCTTATTGGAGCATCTCCGGTAAGAAGGAAGATGGTGTGGCTGAAGATGCGGAAAACACACAATGTTAAGAATGACACGTATCTCTGATATGAAGAAATACCTTAAGAGATCAACACTAAGGTACGAGACAGGTCACACATCTGTTGACTAAAAACTAAATTCAGGTCACACGCTTTTTTCATATTGTCTGATCTACATTGGATGGCTGGATGGCCATCTTTTGCCTCCCGGCTGACACTGTTCAGGATCTTCTCCGAACAACTAGCGACTATCGGCAGAGCAACATGCCTCCATTGTCCACAGTTGTGACAGCTCCAACCATGACCCCACCCACCGCCCCATTGCATTGCGATAGTTACGTCGCCTCGGCCATCCCTCAAAGACTCGCCGTCATCCAGATCTGGTGGCAGCAGTATCTTGACCCCACACAACCATAAGATAGGCACCAAAGCGCTACTTCTGTGGCTTCCGCCCCGCACCCCTACAATAGATGATACGTCTCCAACGTATCTATAATTTATGAAGTATTCATGTTGTTATATTATCATTCTTGGATGTTTTACAATCATTTTATAGCAACTTTATATCATTTTTCGGGACTAACCTATTGACCCAGTGCCCAGTGCCAGTTGCTGTTTTTTGCTTGTTTTTTACATCACAAGAAATAGATATCAAATGAAGTCCAAACACCGCGAAACTTTGTGTGGATTTGTTATGGACCAGAAGACATCCATTGGGCTAGAGCAGCACCTGGGGGTGCCCCGAGGGGGGCACAACCCACCAGGGCGCTCCTAGGGGCCCAGGCGTGCCCATGTGGGTTGTGCCCACCTCCGTGGCCTCCCGCACCCCCTCTTTACCCTATAAATTTCCAAATATTCTTAAAACCCTCAAGGTTAACCTAGATCAGAAGTTCCGCCGCTGCAAGGCTCTGTAGCCACAGAAAAACAATCTAGACCCCGTTCTGGCACTCCGCCGGAGGGGGAAATCATCACCGGTGGCCATCTTCATCATCCCGGCGGCCACCACGACGAGGAGGGAGTAGTCCACCCTCAGGGCTAAGGGTTTGTACCAGTAGCTATGTGTTTAATCTCTCTCTCTCTCTCTCTCATGTTCTTGAGATGTCATGCTCTTGATGTATCGCGGGCTTTGTTAATAGTCGGATCATATGGTGTTTTCCCCTCTCTATCTTGTTGTGATGAATTGAGTTTTCCCTTTGAGATTTCGTTTTATCGGATTGAATACTTTTATGGATTTGAGAGCACTTGATATATGTCTTGCATATGAATACTCATGGTGACAATGGGGTAGCATATTCATTCACTTGATATGTGTTTTGGCACTCAACTTGCGGATTCCCGGGGTGACATTGGGGTAATCTACGCATAGGTAGGGGGGAGCTGGAGCAAAAGTTACCCCTGATGCACCACTTAAACATGGTGTAAAAAATTCAAGCAACAATGTATTGAATAAAGGTGTGTTCACAGCTTATAGCATAGACTTTCAGACATCATAGAATATGATATTTAAAATAAATTTTAGGCGCTAAAATGCTAACTATAATGATAAAAACAAAGACAAAATTACTTGAAAAGGGTGTCTTGAATTACCAAATTCCAAAATACATCATGAAACATCAAAGGTTCAATAACCTATAAGATAATAAAAATAGAATGAACATTATAAAATGCCATGGGAAAGTATTTAAATGGCTAAAATTTGAGAATTACCTTCTGTACGTTACTTCCTCGGAGACATGAAGTACTCAACCACTTGTCCACAGTATGGAAACTTGTATAAGCAAATAAAGTATATCCTAATTAGAAGTTATAACCCTAGAAAATGCTCCCGTTTTGCCAAACCCTAGGGATTTAATCTGTTGGGTACAAGTTTATAATAATGGTTGAAATTTGTAACATAGAAAAAGCAAGGCAAGGATGATACCAGAATTCCACTAGTTTGCAATCTATGGATGAAATTGACGATTGAACAGAATACTGAATTCCCGATAGACGGACTAGCCAGATACGAAATTGCGTCGTCCAGCATTCTCGAATTCCCGATAGATGGACACCCTCTGCGGCCTCCGGTCTCCGGGCGTTCGGCATCTCTATTGCTGTCGGGCTGCCGCTTTTGACCTTGCGTGAGGTGTATGGAAGTGATAAGCATGTGCGCTTATACAGGGGGAAGACTAATAATAGAACAATCGATAAAGTGTGCAGCGTCCGTGACTTGGGCTGGGAAGAAAATTGTGTTGTGGTGGGAAGCCAGCAAAGCATGCGTGAGCGGCCTGCTTTAGCCCATTTTGTAGGCCTGTGAGGGAGTCCTGGATTAGGGGGTGTTCGGGTAGCCGAACTATACCTTCAGCCGGACTCCTAGACTGTGAAGATACAAGATTGAAGACTTCGTCCCGTGTCCGGATGGGACTTTCCTTGGCGTGGAAGGCAAGCTTGGCGATGCGTATATTCAAGATCTCCTACCATTGCAACCGACTCTGTGTAACCCTAACCCTATCCGGTGCCTATATAAACCGGAGGGTTGTAGTCCGTAGGCAATCAACTCCATACACAATAATCATACCATAGGCTAGCTTCTAGGGTTTAGCCTCCTTGATCTCGTGGTAGATCTACTCTTGTACTACCCATATCATCAATATTAATCAAGCAGGAGTAGGGTATTACCTCCATCGAGAGGGACCGAACCTGGGAGAAAAACATCGTGTCCCTTGTCTCCTATTACCATCCGGCCTTGACGCACAGTTCGGGACCCCCTACCCGAGATCCGCCGGTTTTGACACCGACATTGGTGCTCTCATTGAGAGTTCCTCTGTGTCGTCGCCTTTAGGCCCGATGGCTCCTTTGATCATCAACAACGATACGGTCCAGGGTGAGACTTTTCTCCCCGGACAGCTCTTCATCTTCGGCGTCTTTGCTCTGCGGGCCAATCCGCTCGGCCACCTGGAGCAGATCAAAAGCTACGCCCCTGGCCATCAAGTCAGGTTTGGAAGCTTAAACTACACGGCTGACATCCGTGGAGACTTGATCTTCGACGGGCTCGAACCACGGCCAAGTGCGCCGCACTATCTTGAGGGGCATGATCTAGCTCTGCCCCCGGACAGTGTCCTGGAGACCGCACACGCATCGGTTCCGACCCCTAACTCGGAGCCTATTGCGCCAATTGAGGATGAGCGGTTGGACGTCACCTCGGGGGCTGCTATCCCGAAAGCGATCGAGCCGAACGCTAGCCCCGCACTCTGCACGACCCGTGACTCCGAGGATCCGGACTCCCCCCCGGACTCCGAACCCCCCGTGCCCCTGCCAATCGAATCCGATGGGGCGCCGATAATGGAGTTCACCACCACAGACATCTTTTAGCATTCGCCTTGTTTGCGATATCCTGAACTCTCTCAAGTCTCTCTCCTTATCAGGAGAGCCCTGGCCGAACTACGGTCAGCGAGGATGGGATACGGACGATGAAGAAATTCAAAGCCCACCCACCACCCACTTGGTAGCCACTATCGACAATTTAAGCGACGTGCTCAACTTCGACTCCGGAGACATCGACAGCATGGATGACGATGCAGGAGATGCCGACGAACCAACGCCCATAGGGCATTGGATAGCCACCTCATCTTACGATGTGTACATGGTGGGTACCCCTAAAGGAAGCGACAACGAGGAAAAAGGGGATGGGACGGGAGATCGACCCCCCGAAAAGCAATCAAAGCGTCGGCGTAAACGCCGACCCAAGCCCCGCCTCGACAAAAATCCAGCCATAGAGCAGGATGAGCCGGTAGACGACAAGCAGGCCTTAGAGAAACCGTCCGAACAGGGCAACACGGATAGAGAAACCGAACATCCCTCCCCCGGCGAAAACGGCATTCCGGACGACCTCACGCCGAATAAACCTATGGAGTAGAAGAATCTCCACGAAAGGCTCGTTGCAACTGCACGCAGCCTAAAAAAGCAGAAGCGGAAGCTAAAAACAGCGGAAGACGCACTCCGGATTAGATGGAGCAAAGTAATCAATACCACAGATAAGTACGGCGACAGTCGCCGCACTAAAAGCTATCCGAAAATAAAGCTACTGCCTGAATTCGACGAAGAGGCCCTAGAGCCCTCGCATTCAAAAAATGAAAAAGCCACACGGTCGGATAGACGACCCCATAAAGCGGCAAGCGGCGCCACACCTAAATCGGCATGCGACCCAGTTAAGGATTCGCATCATGGCCCAGTCAGGTCCATTTATGGGCCAAGAAAGCAAGCTCTCGTAAGCAACACTATGAAGCCATCATCAGAATCCGGCACACCCAAATACAAGGGCGCCGCACACCCCCTATGTTTCACCGATGAGGTCCTGGACTATGAATTCCCAGAGGGATTCAAACTCGTAAACATAGAGGCATATGATGGAACAACAGACCCTGGAGTCTGGATCGAGGATTATATCCTCCACATACACATGGCTAGAGGAGATGATCTCCACGCCATAAAATATCTACCCCTTAAGCTTAAAGGGCCAGCCCGGCATTGGCTTAAAAGCCTTCCCGAAAACACAATTGGAAGCTGGGAAGAGCTCGAGGATGCTTTCCGAGCAAACTTTCAAGGGACCTATGTCCGCCCTCCGGATGCAGACGATCTTAGTCACATAACTCAACAACCCGGAGAATCAGCTCGGCAGTTCTGGAATAGATTCCTCACTAAAAAGAATCAGATAGTCGACTGTCCGGACGCCGAAGCCTTAGCAGCTTTCAGGCATAACGTCCAAGACGAATGGCTCGCCAGACACCTCGGCCAAGAAAAGCCAAGAACAATGGCCGCACTAACAAGCCTCATGACCCGCTTTTGTGCGGGGGAGGACAGCTGGTTGGCAAGGTGCAGCCCCAGCGACCCAAGTACATCCGAAACTAGGGATGGAAACGGAAAACCGCGACGCAACAAGGACCGTCGCCGGACTAAGGACAAAAGTCCGAAGAGCACGGCAGTCAATGCCGGATTCAAAGGCTCACGACAAAATCCGGAAAAATCGCCCCCTCAGGATAACAGGGACGATCCATCCAACCTAAATAAAATCCTGGACAGGATATGTCAGATACACAGTACTCCCGAGAAGCCTGATAACCATACCCACAGAGACTGTTGGGTTTTCAAACAATCCGGCAGACTCAATGCCGAACACAAGGGGCTCGACACACCAAGCAAAGACGAGGACGAACCCCAAAAGCAGAGCACCAGGAAACAAAAGAACTTCCCACAAGAAGTAAAAACAGTGAACTCACTTCACATAACAAAACGTGTGGCGCCCGTAAAGGTACGCACCACACGGCCCATCCCCAAAGGGTCCTGCCACTGGTTGTCAAAACCGATCATCTTCGATCAGCTAGATTATTCTAGGAATATCAAGAATGTAGTCTGGACTACCTTGATACTCGATCCAATAATTGGCAGACTCCGGTTTTCAAATGTCCTTATGGACGGCGGCAGTGGACTAAACCTGATATATCAGGATACAATCCAGCACATGGGGATAAACCCAGCAAGAATCCGCTACAGCAAAACCTCCTTTCAAGGGGTAACACCAGGTCCGGACACCCATTGTATGGGTTTTCTCCGGCTCAAAGTTATATTCGGCTCTACCGATAACTTCCGTCGCGAAAAGCTGACCTTCCATATCGTCCCGTTCTCAAGTCGCTATCAAGCACTACTGGGACGCGAAGCTTTCGCCCGCTTTAACGCAATACCGCATTATGCATCTCTCACGCTTAAGATGCCCGGTCCACGAGGCATCATCTCTTTGAAGGGGAAGCACTAAAGTGCGCCTCCCCAAGCGGGGGACTGTGCGGCCGCTTTGACAGCCCCACAGTAAAATGGCCTCACTGGCCAAAAAACTTCGAAATAGGTCATTAAAGACCACGAACGTGGATAGACGAGTTCGGTACAAAATCATCATTGATACAGGCTTAGTGGCCATATACCCCCGCACTAGGGGCTCCATGCATATACAATGAGAGACAATAAAGCTCAATTTTATATATTTTACTTTGCACTTTGTTTATTTTAAACTTTTGTTCGGCATGACCCGTTTTCAACTCAGTTCCTCTCTTTTACAGATGAACGTCGTGCGGCGCCCGTCCAGGATACGGCACAATTGAGACACAGGCGCAGACGTGCAGTAGGGACCCGTCCTAAAGGATTCTTTTTAGATTAAGACCCTGCGTAAACCTTTTTTACTGTCTCTTGTTGCTACACATCTCCTGGTTTTTTCTGATATAACCAAGGAGGAGGCTGGCGTCTTGGCATGTGGCCACGTCAGAAATTTTTGCACGTACCTGGACACTAGGGGCTTTTTTAATAAAGAGTATTGTTTCACCCGCACTCATAAAGACCGAACACCTTAGGGAGTGTTCGGCGTCACGAGTTTTGGCATTATATGCATCAGCTCCGAATCATGTCTTTGGTCAAATGTTGGGTTGCCCGGCTCCTGAGTTCAGCTACCTTACGTTCCGCTCTATCAGCTAAGGTAGCACCAGGAGAACTACTACGATTGTGCCCCCGGTTCAGCCGGGCGAGCACCTCAGTAGAGAAAGCCGAAAACTAACTGTCATGATGTAGCGTGAGACTGGTCAGCCACTCGATGACCTATCGGAATCTATCGGATTCCTCCGCTTTAACGAAGGGCCGCTTCCCGGTCAGGCACATACGCGCCCCGAATTCGGACAAGCGCAGTGGCCACCAAGGAGCTACCTAAAGAGGCTCATTGTCAAACTCCTATGGCTAAGTGGAAGTGTTAAAGCATTATAGGGCCAGTTCTTTTGGGCAATTCTCCCAGAATTGACCCCCCTCCCCAGCTTCTCCCAGAATTGCCACTTAATATTTTTTTACAATTCCTAGCTAGTTAAGGTCTAATTAGCTAGGAATTGTAAAAAAATATTAAGTGGCAATTCTGGGAGAAGCTGGGGAGGGGGTCAATTCTGGGAGAATTGCCCAAAAGAACTGGCCCATAGTCCAGTTGCCTGGCCCGCTATGCTATCACCTCCTTTGTAGGACCAAGACGTTGGGTTAAGTGTGAAAATGCGTCTTCTGCGAGCACCCCCGCACTATGTGCGTGGGGGCTGAAGCCAACGACTGCCATCTTTCAGATTCTATATATATATATATATATATCTTAAAACGGCCGCACAGGAGGTGTTCCCAATACTTGGAGGCACAAGTATAAAAAAAGGCCACTATAGTTTATCAAAATATTACTTTATAATTACATATGCTATCATAACATAGCATCTTTTGGGCATTGCGTCTCTATTACACGAGCGCCTTCAAGAACTTCCTGAAAATAGTGCTCGGAGGGTACTCGGCTTTTGTCCGAATCTCAGGACGCAACAAAGGTGGTCTCCATCTCTGCCCGGTATGTCTTAACACGGGCAAGAGCCATCCTAGCGCCCTCTATGCATGCTGACATCTTCATTGCATTTATACGCGGCACCGCGTCAAGGAATTGCTGCACCAAGCTGAAATAACTCTTCGGCTCCGATCTCCCCGGCCACAGGTGACCCATGACGTACTTCATGGTGAGTCCAGACAACCTATTCAGTTCGGCCCATTGAGCCAAACGATCATCCACTGCCAGTGGACACTCTAGATTGTGAAACTGCGACCAGAAAAGTTTTTCCACTTCGCGATCTTTCTGATCTCGAAAGTGTTCGGTCGCATCAGCAGCACTCGCTGCCAAGTCCAGATAGGTACCCTCCACACTCCACATCCGGTCCAACGGAGCAAAATTCGGATCACAAAATTTCCTTCGCAGCATAAAGGGCTTTCTAGCCGCAATCTGTTCAGCCTGACGCAGCTCCTCCTTCACATCTCTCATCGTAGAGCGAGCGTCCTTGGCATCGGCAACGGCCTTCTCTAAGTCCGTCTGTCTCGCCCGGTCTTCTTTCTCAAGAAGTTTGCAACGGTCTGCAGCACTCTTTAACTTCTCGGCCATCTCGGCCATCTCTTCTTTGCTTCGGCAGTGAGCAGTCTGTTCAGCTCTCAGCTCTTCAAGGGCCTTCTCGGCAGCCGCATCGCTTTTTCTGGCTTGCTCCTTAGCTCGGGCAAGTTCTGCCCTAAGATTCTCCACGGCGGCCGTACCATCTGCGTCAAGCACACACATTGTAAGACACTGGCATGAAGCTCCTCTTACCCGATGCCGCCCGAAGAATTACATACCTTGAGCCTCATCAAGCCGCTTGTTGACAAGTGTGATGTCGGCATCTGCCACGTCTAGTTGCCGCTTTAGTTCGGCTACATCATCAGTTCGGCTAGATTCCGGACACCTCGCCACCTACATTCAAAGGCGACATCTTAGACCTGGGATTATGATCCTCTGCGTGCCGTCATTTCTTGACAACACGCAGAGTCTCAGGGGCTACTATCTACACAGGGCGCATCTTACTTATGCGCAACTGACAAAAGTGTACACTATCTAACGTACCTCAAAACTCGTCAGTAAACTTTTTACGGCCTCATGCAATCCGCTTTCTGCGGATGAAATCCTTTCAATCACCGTGCCCATCAACGCACGGTGCTCCTCTGAGATAGAAGCTCGCCCCAGCAGAATCTTTAGCTCCTCCGGCCGAGCACCAGACGGTGCCGGACTTGTCCTATGGCCTCTTTCGAAGGCCGCACGCGGAGAGCCTTGGGGGGCCACATAGCTATCTTCCGCCCCTGCCGGATTCAGAGAAACCCTCCACGACGACACCTCAGGGTCGCCCGCCTCGCTAGGCGGTACGGCAGGGGGAGGCGTCCCGCTCTCCATCATCTCCGGAAGAAGATCCCCCAAAGACGAGCTCTGCTGAGAAGGGCTGAGGTCCGAGCTACAAGGTAAAATTTCGGTTAATCTTCTCAGATATAAATCAAGGATTTCTTTCATCCCTCAAAAGGAAAACCTCTCTCTACTTACGGCTCGCTGGAGGGCTGATCCCTTTGAGGGCGTAGTTCGGCCGAGGAACTCCCCGGCGTCGGACCCTCTGACGAGGATTTTCTCCCCCGCTTCGGGGCCATGGTCTTCGGGTCGTCAGAGGCGGCCCTCTTCTTACCCTTGGGAGAGGAATTTTCGGTTCCTCCCTTCGGAGCAGCCTCCTTCAAGGAGGCCATAGTTCCCTTGTCCTTCCCCTTACTTCCCTCCAAAGGCATTATCTTCAACATCCTGACAAGCACAGGATCCGGCCTGGTTTCGGGAAGGGGAGCCGGACACCTGATCAGCTTTGCCTTCGCTATCCACTCCTGTTTAAAAGGACAGCTCTTTTAGGGGCAAGTTTATGACGATTATATGGATAGTACGTCCGGGCACAAGGTTACTTACTTCGGTATCCGGGCAATTGCAGCTTAGGCATGCGTCCTCGGTCAAACCCGGACACATCATTTGTGATCCAAAGAACAGTTCATACATCTCCACGGGCGTTGCGCCCATAAAATGATGGAGAGCTCGTGGTCCCTCCGGATTAAACTCCCACAGACGAAGGGAGCGGCGTTTGCTGGGTAGTGTTCGGCGAATCAGCATGACCTGCGTCACCTTGACCAGGTTGAGGTCTCTTTCTAAGAGATCCCTGATGCGGCCCTGCAACAAGGGCATGTCTTTTGATAACCCCCAATCTAATCCTTTGTTGACCCATGACGCTAGCCGTGATGGGGGACCCGAGCGAAAGGCAGGAGGCGCCGCCCACTTGGCGCTCCTGGGAGCGGTGATATAGAACCATTCTCGTTGCCACAAGCCGAGCTCCTCTTGAAAGGAGCCCTCGGGCCATGGAGCATCAGCATTCTTACTTATGACAGCGCCTCCGCACTCTGCGTGTCGTCCCTCAATCATCTTCGGCTCCACTCCAAAAGTCTTGAGCCATAATCCGAAGTGAGGAGTGACACGGAGGAACGCTTCGCACACAATGATGAATGAGGAAATGTGGAGGATGGACTCCAGAGCTAAGTCATGAAATTCCAGCCCGTAATATAATAGCAGCCCCCTCACGAAGGGATCCATCAGGAAGCCTAACCCCCGAAGGAAGTGAGACATGAACACTACGCTCTCACCGGGCTGGGGACTGGGAATAGCCTGCCTTTGAGCAGGCAACCTATGCGAAATTTCGGCGGTCAAGAACTTAGCCTCTCTCAAACTTTAGCACGTCCTCCTCCGTGACGGAGGAGGGCATCCATCGGCCTTGAAGGTCAGAATCGGACGTTGTCGAAGGTCCGAAGCATCTAGAATCTGGAGCCTAGGGTGTTGGAACCCGAGGCGACGGGCGAACTCGTTTGAGATTGGAAAAAGGAGTAAGGCCTTGGTCTCTTTATAAGAGGTTGAATACCAGGAGCCCTCCCCGTAACCGTTTAGGACTCGCTTTTAATCGAGAAAACATGCTAACGGGCATGATTGGGTTACCCACGTCTGTATTGATGAGAATCCCGTAAAAGGGGGGCACACGATCTCTGCTTTGACAAGACGTGCCAAGGAAACCGCCTCGCAAAGCACGCTGAGGTGGAAAAGTGAAAACGATTCGAGTAAAGGACTTGGCTGTAGTGTGATGACGCACTACGGAATACGTCAGCAGATTTGATTTGTGTTAATATTATTCTCTCTATGGCAATATGTGGAAGCTTATTTTGCAGAGCCGGACACTACTCTTGGTGTCTACAATCTTCTATGAAGGACTTGGAGGAGGAACCCGCCTTGCAATGCCGAAGACAATTTGCGCGCCGGACTCATCGTCATTGAAGCCTGGTTCAGGGGCTACTGAGGGAGTCCTGGATTAGGGGGTGTTCGGGTAGCCAAACTATACCTTCAGCCGTACTCCTGGACTATGAAGATACAAGATTGAAGACTTCGTCCCGTGTCCGGATGGGACTTTCCTTGGCATGGAAGGCAAGCTTGGCGATGCGGATATTCAAGATCTCCTACCATTGTAACCGACTCTGTGTAACCCTAACCCTATCTGGTGCCTATATAAACCGGAGGGTTGTAGTTCGTAGGCAATCAACTCCATACACAGCAATCATACCATAGGCTAGCTTCTAGGGTTTAGCCTCCTTGATCTCGTGGTAGATCTACTCTTGTACTACCCATATCATCAATATTAATCAAGCAGGAGTAGGTATTACCTCCATCGAGAGGGCCCGAACCTGGGTAAAAAACATCGTGTCCCTTGTCTCCTGTTACCATCCGGCCTTGACGCATAGTTCGGGACCCCCTACCTGAGATCCGCCGGTTTTGACACCGACAGCTTGCATTGGGCTGGAAAGACAGACCCGATGCACTGCTCTTGGGCCAACCTGATGCACATGCCTTTTTACGTGATAGTTACTACTATATTTTTTTCTGGAGTCGTATTCCTATGCATCAGGGTCGGCCCAATGGGCTCCACCCCTGCTGTAGGATCGAAAGTATGTCTAGAGGGGGGGTGATTAGACTACTTGACCTAATAAAAACTTAACCTTTTCCCAATTTTAGTTCTTGGCAGATTTTAGCTATTGTAGGACAAGTCAAGCAATCATCACACAATTCAAGCAAGCATGCAAAGAGTATATGGGCAGCGGAAAGTAAAGCATGCAACTTGCAAGAATGTAAAGAGAAGGGTTTGGAGGATTCAAACGCAATTGGAGACACGGATGTTTTTCCCGTGGTTCGGATAGGTGGTGCTATCCTACATCCACGTTGATGGAGACTTCAACCCACGAAGGGTAACGGTTGCGCGAGTCCACAGAGGGATCCACCCAAGGGTAACGGTTGCGCGAGTCCACACAGGGCTCCACCCACGAAGGGTCCACGAAGAAGCAACCACCCACAAAGGGTCCACGAAGAAGCAACCTTGTCTATCCCACCATGGCCATCGCCCACACAGGACTTGCCTCACTAGCGGTAGATCTTCACGAAGTAGGCGATCTCCTTGCCCTTACAAACTCCTTGGTTCAACTCCACAATCTTGTCGGAGGCTCCCAAGTGACACCTAGCCAATCTAGGAGACACCACTCTCCAAGAAGTAACAAATGGTGTGTAGGTAATGAACTCCTTGCTCTTGTGCTTCAAATGATAGTCTCCCCAACACTCAACTCTCTCTCATAGGATTTGGATTTGGTGGAAAGAAGATTTGAGTGGAAAGCAACTTGGGAAGGCTAGAGATCAAGATTCATATGGTAGGAATGGAATGTCTTGGTCTCAACACATGAGTAGGTGGTTCTCTCTCAGAACATATGAGTTGGAATGGTGTGTGTGTTCTGATGGCTCTCTCTCCGAATGAGAAGAAGGTGGAGGGGTATATATAGCCTCCACAAAAAATCCAACCGTTACAGAGTTTTCCAATCTCGGTGGGACCGAATCAATAAACTCGGTCGGACCGAAAATGTAAGCCTAGTGACCGTTAGAGATTTTCGGTGGGACTGACATGCAACTCGGTAGGACCGATATGGTTAGGGTTTGGGCATAACATAATCTCGGTGAGATCGATCACACAAACTCGGTGAGACCGAATTTGGTAATTAGCTAACCAGAGAGTTGGTCAGGCAAACTCGGTGGGACCGATTTGCTCTTTCGGTGAGACCGAGTGGAACTCGGTGAGACCGAAAAGTTACAAAGGGGAAACACTGAGTTTACATTGCAATCTCAGTGGGACCGATTCGCTCTTTCGGTGGGACCGAAAAGTTACGAAAGGGAAACAGAGAGTTTGCAACCCCATCTCGGTGAGACCGAGATCCCTATCGGTAGGACCGAATTGCTAGGGTTTGGCAGTGGCTAATGACAAGTAAAACTCGGTGGCGCCGGATAGGAAGAATCGGTAGGACCGAGTTTGGCTTAGGTTTTAGGTCATATGTGGATATGGGAAAGTAGTTGAGGGTTTTGGAGCATATCACTAAGCACATGAAGCAAGAGGCTCATTAAGAAACACCTCATCCCTCCTTAATAGTATTGGCTTTTCCTAAAGACTCAATGTGATCTTGGATCACTAAAATATAAAATGAAGAGTCTTGAACTTTTGAGCTTGAGCCAATCCTTTGTCCTTAGCATTTTGAGGGTTCCACTTTCACATCCATGCCATGCCAATCATTGAGCTTTCCTGAAATAATCATCTTGGAATAGCATTAGCTCAATGAGCTATATGTTGTTATGAATTACCAAACCACCTAGGGATAGTTGCACTTTCACCTGTGCATAGGGGTTGATGCACGTTCTTGTCTTTGTTTCTCTGGTAGAAATCTTGGGGTACTCTTTGAGGTTCTTTGTGTTGGATTGAGTATTATGAATCTGAAATTATTTGGTGTTATTTTAGTATGAACTCTTGGATAGATCAATCAAAAACTTTGAGGTGGTTTCGTACCCTACAAATGATTTCTTCTTATGTTCTTCGCTAGATAGGAACTTTGGAGTGATTCTCCATCACACTTTGAGGGGCGGTTATATGATCCAATTATATTAGCACTGTTAAGAGATTGCACTAGCGAAAGTACGGACCCTAGGCCTCATTTTCAAGCATTGCAATACCGTTTTTGCTCCATTTTATCAATTGCTACCTTGTTGTTTTTTATTGTTCTTATTACAAAAATCAATATCTACTACCCATATTACACTTGTATCACCATTTCTTCGCCGAACTAGTGCACCTATACAAATTACCATTGTATTTGGTGTGTTGGGGACACAAGAGACTTTTTATTATTTGGTTGCAGGGTTGTTTGAGAGAGACTATCTTCATCCTACGCCTCCCACGGATTGATAAACCATAGGTCATCCACTTGAGGGAAAATACTACTGTCCTACAAAACTCTACGCTTGGTGGCCCAACACTTGTCTATAAGAATAAAGTTGCGTAGTAGACATCAATAGACACCGAGGAACTCCTACCTGGCCAACCGACAGCCTAGGAGCTCCTCCTCCTCAAGGGGTAATGCTTCCATCCATTGGGAATCAACTGACCCCGAATAAAAATTCAGGCTACTGACGCCTAGATAAAGTGATTTAAGATGAATGTACGACCTATCTTGCGGCCTGGTGAAGTAGGCAGCTCCAGCTGCCAAGTCGGTGAGGTCGGCGCAGTTGTGGTGGCTCCTAGCATCGGGAAAGCAGATATGTGGCGGTGGTCGATGCCTACGAGGGATGAGCACCGGGGCACTGGACACGTCCGAAGTTGGAGTCGCTCCAGCGTCGTGCATAATGGCGTGGTTGATTCGGCTCCAGTACGGTTAATGCGGTCGTCGTCGAGGCAGCTCCGGCAGCACAGAGTAAGAGGCACATGGCCTAGTGCACGACGGCAAATGGGCGGCGGCTCCGGCATTGGGTAGGAGGGTGGCGGTGTATTTGGTGCGACCGAGGGTCATGGAGGAGGGGCTGAGGTTTTGTGGCTGGGGACAATGTGATTTGGTGCCCATGATGTATGCATGGAAAATCGAACACATTTTTCTGAAATGTGGGGGAATTTGCAATTCTACCCCTGCCTTTTGGCTTGTGGGCTTGGGTCTGTGTTTTGAGGGTCGGGGATAGTAGGATAACTTTGCTTCTCCCAAATAGTGGGCGCCAGCGATTTCGAACAAGGAGGAAGTGCTTTGAAATAGTGGGTGTGAGCGATTTCAGCCGAGGAGAGGGTGTTTTTCTGCCCATGGTTTCTGAATTATTCGGCACCTATGATTTTGGTCGAGGAGAGGGTGTTTTTCCGCCCATGGCGCCTGGGATTTTTGCCAAGAGAGGGTGTTTTGCCGCCCACGGTTTATGAATTATCATGCGATTTTGGTTGAGGAGAGGGTGTCTTGCCGCCCATGGTTTATGAATTATTCGGTGCCTATCATTTCAACCGAGGAGAGGGCGCATTTGGATGAAGTTACAAACCTACCCTCAATATACAATGGGCCAATTGATGTAGGTCCCAGATAGGCCGGTAATTTCACGTCTCCCATTTATTTGCTCGGGTGAATTCAACCGACCAGAGGGTGTTTAGCGGTTCATTCAAATTTTAGGAGAACAAGCATCCACGTCTACCTTACCAAGTCGATTCGAATCAAATTTTGAAATATTAGTTCTATTGTGTCGCATCTTGCCACTTCCTTTTTAGATGGTGAGATGATGCTTAGGACTAATGTGTTTTTACATGCTCGTTGATACTAATTTATTTGGCAAATAGTTGACTCACTCGAAAACGGGAATCAAACCCAAAATAAAATATATCAATTCAATGAAATAGCTCGTTGACCGATCAAAATTGTGGAATAAATCCAAAATTGAACACCTCGATTGAATAGCATGTTGTATTATAGTACTCCATGAACGTGCCCAAATTCAAATTAATGAACCAGTTTGATACGCATATCTCTGTTCATGTGTGAATTGCAAACAGCATATTCTCCAATTCAAAGATTTGAAATCAATTTTATACTGAATCATGGTTTAGATCAGTCTTCGATACATAAACACGACCTCTCCCCTCTCCTGGACTCTCGTTATCTCTCTAGCCAACAATATTTGTTTTTATGCACGCATACAAACACAGTCCTTGTCGATCCCTCTCCCTCTCTCTATGTCTTTCTAGTTTGCATGCACACTCCATGACAGGTCTCTCTCACACACAATGTATGACTCTCTAGTCTAAGCTAAATAGCTATGGTCCACTCATTGTACACACACAAATTCACTCGCTCATCATCCGTACCTGTCTCACGCACCACCCCGTCATCTCGGCATTCTTTCCCCTCTCTCTCTCTCATTTCTAGCTCCTAGGTCGCACATACACATATCTCACTCTCACTAGATAGACCCATCTAAAACTCTCTCTCCCTTGTTCTCTCTTTATCTCACACACACCCATGCACACACACAATCTCCCCCTAGCTAAGTACGACTATCTCTCGCTCCATTATAGGAGCACACACTCCCCCTAGGCATGATTATCTCTCACTCTCCATCACAAACACCTTGTCTCTCGATCTCCTACCCATACAGTCCCCTCACAATCTCAAGGAGATCTTTGTATCACAAACATGAAGGAAATATGCCCTAGAGGCAATAATAAAGTTGTTATTTATATTTCCTTATATAATGATAAATGTTTATTATTCATGCTAGAATTGTATTAACCGGAAACTTAGTAAATGCGTGAATACATAGACAAACAGAGTGTCACTAGTATGCCTCTACTAGACTAGCTTGTTAATCAAAGATGGTTAAGTTTCCTAGCCATGGACAAGAGTTGTCATTTGATGAACGAGATCACATCATTAGAGAATGATGTGATTTACTTGACCCATCCGTTAGCTTAGCACTATGATCGTTTAGTTTATTGCTATTGCTTTCTTCATAACTTATACATGTTCCTATGACTATGAGGTTATGCAACCCCCGAATACCGAAGGAACACATAGTGTGCTATCCAACATCACAGCGTAACTGGGTGATTATAAAGATGCTCTACAGGTGTCTCCGATGGTGTTTGTTTAGTTGGCATAGATCGAGATTAGGATTTGTCACTCCGATTGTCGGAGAGGTATCTCTGGCCCTCTCGGTAATGCACATCACAATAAGCCTTGCAAGAAATGTGACTAATGAGTTAGTTGCGGAATGATGCATTACGGAACGAGTAAAGAGACTTGCCGGTAACGAGATTGAACTAGCTATAATGATACCGACGATCGAATCTCGGGCAAGTAACATACCGATGACAAAGGGAACAACGTATGTTGTTATGCGGTTTGACCGATAAAGACCTTCGTAGAATATGTAGGAACCAATATGAGCATCTAGGTTCCGCTATTGGTTATTGACCGGAAGTGAGTCTCAGTCACGTCTAGATAGTTCTCGAACCTGTAGGGTCCACACGCTTAACGTTCGATGACGATCGGTATTATGAGTTTATGTGTTTTGATGAACCGAAGGTAGTTTGGAGTCCCGGATGTGATCACGGACATGACGAGGAGTCTCGAAATTGTCAAGACATAAAGATTGATATATTGGAAGGCTATGTTTGGACACCGGAATGGTTTCAGATAAGTTCAGGCAATTACCGGAGTATCGGGGGGGTTACCGGAACCCCCCTGGGAGTCAATGGGCCTTAATGGGCCATGGTGGGAGAGAGGAGGAGGCGGCCAAGTGGTCGGGCCCCCCCCCAAGCCCAATCCGAATTGGGGAGGGGTCCAGCCCCTGATAATCCCCAAGTGCAAGGAATCGTCGTAGCAATTTCCAAAGGTGGAAGTGATAAGTACGGAGTGTCGAACCCACAAGGAGCTAAAGGTAAGATCAATATTCTCTCAAGCCCTATTTTCCACTGATACGACTCTACGTACACCGAACGTTTTCTTCCAACTAGCAACGAGAAATAAAACTATGTTGTGGGTATGAAGAGGATAACTTTGTATGATATCAGAGAGCTAAAATATAAAAGTAGGTGATGTTATCATGAAGTTAGAATATATTACTAAATATTATAAATAGAGAGTGTGGAATAATGGTGGATCGGTGTGCGGAATTTTCCTAGGCAATCGTTAACAAGATCAGTAATCACTATTGCAGTTTCATATGAGGGAGAGGCATAAGCTAACATACTTTCTCTACTTGGATCATATGCACTTATGATTGTAACTCTAGCAAACATCCGCAACTACTAAAGATCATTAAGGTAAAACCCAGCCATAGCATTAAAGCATCAAGCCCTCTTTATTCCCATACGCAACAACCCCCTTACTCGGGTTTGTGTTTCAGTCACTCACCAACCCACTATAAGCGAATCATGAACGTATTGCAACACCCTACAGCGGTAATCCCTCACACTTGCGCGACACGGAGAGCACCATAGGACAGCACCAAAGTAAAACATACAACTCATACCAATCTAGATCATCAATCAACCCAAAGACAAAGGATATCTACTCAAAACATCATAGGATGGCAACACATTATTGGATCATAATATGTGGCATAAAGCACCATATTCAAGTAGGGATTACAGCGGGGTGTGGGAGAGTGGACCGCGTAAAAGAGATGAGGATGGTGATCATGATGGTGATGTTGATGAAGACGATCACCGCGGCGATGATTCCCCTCCCGATGGCACTCCGGTGCCACCGAGAGAGAGGAGAGGTTCTCCCCCTTGTGCTTCCTCCTCCATGCCCCCCCTGGATGGGGAGAGGTTCTCCCTCTGGTCCTTGGCCTTCATGGTGATGATGGCCCCTCCGGGATCATCCTCCATGCTCTTCAGTGATGATGGCCCCCTCCGGCAAGGTGCCAGAGAGGGCCTAGATTGGTTTTCGGTGGCTACGGAGGCTTCTGGGGGTGGAACTCCTGATCTGGGTTAATTTTCCAAGGTTTCTGTATTTATAGGAATTTTTGGCGTCGGTATCATGTCAAGGAGGTGCCCGAGGCATCCATGAGGCAGGCCCACGCACCTGGGGGCGTCCCCAACCCTCGTGGACGCCCCGGGACTCTCCTGGCCCAACTCTTTTACTCCGGGGTCTTCTTTTGGTCCATAAAAAATAGTCAAAAATTGGCACATCAATTGGACTCCGTTTGATATTCCTTTTCTGTAAAACTCAAAAACAAGGAAAAACAGAAACTGGCACTGGGCTCTAGGTTAATAGGTTTGTCGTGGAATTGTCACAGCAGATGTCCTAGCAAGAGGACTTAGTCGTAGGGCCATCGCAACTAGGAAGCTTAAAGGGGTTAATCAGGACAAAGGACATGAGAGGTTTATACTAGTTCGGCCCCTTACGATGAAGGTAAAAGCCTACGTCTAGTTGTGTTGGAATTGCTGGGGTTTCGATGACCAGGGAGTGAATCCGCTTTGCCTGGCTTTGAGTTGTTGTTTCTTGTCCTAAGCCGCCGCCGGGTCGTCCCCTTATATACATGGGTTGACACCTGGCGGCCTACAGAGTCCCGGCCGGCTCATAAAACGTGTCCGGCTCGGTGACTTCTTTTACATGCCTTTCTTTACAAGTCTTTCCTTACATACGGCGGTTTACAATATTAGGCCTTAAGCCGCCTCTGGGCTTAGGCCTTCTACAAGCCTTAACAAACTATCACCTTGAATATCATTGGGCTTCTTTTGTAACCCGCCATTGGGGTTGACCCGGCCCCTCCTGGGCGGGTCATACCTAATAGCTATATCCCCAACAAGGTTAGTCCCAAAAACCATATAAAATAGCATATAAAACATCCAAGGTTGATAATATAATAGCATGAATACTTCATAAATTACAAATACGTTGGAGGCGTATCAGCATCCCCAAGCTTAATTCCTGCTCGTCCTCGAGTAGGTAAATGATAAAAGAAATAATTTATGAAGTGTGAACGCTAGCAAGTGCATAAGTTTCATCAATGATAGTTTCAATCACTTTTTATAGCATCATTATATATCATAACAGTAGCTCATCTTCATAAAACTTTTCATGATCAAGTAACAAGCTATTCACATGTTAAAGTATAGATCATAAACTTTCTTGAAACTAACAAACTATATTCTCTGTCATCAAACAATTGCAATTTTTCTTATTTTCAGGAAGTACCTATGTTAGAGATTTGATTTAGCAAACTCCACATACTCAACTATCATTTAGTCTTTCACAATTGCTAACACTCACGTGATATCTACGGGTTCAGAGAAAGGTAGGGGCTTATAGATTTGCCTCCCAACCTTTTATCTCAAGGGTAATGTCAACAATAATAGTTCATGAAACTTACATCCAATTGTGTGTGTATATATATATATATATATATATATATCAGGATCTTTCCAACACAATGTGCTTGCCAAAGGATAAAATGTAAAAAGGAAAGGCATGACTCTTGCAAGAGGGTAGAAGATAAAAGTAAAAGATAGGCCCTTCGCAGAGGGAAGCAGATATTGTCATGCGCTTTTATGGTTGGATGCACAAAATCTTAATGCAAAAAGTGTCACTTTATATTGCCACTTGTGATATGGACCTTTATTATGCAGTCCGTCGCTTTTATTCTTCCACATCAAAAGATCGTATAAAGCTTATTTTCTCCACAGTAATAGATCATACATATTTAGAGGGCAATTTTTTTATTGCATGCACCGATGACAACTTACTTGAAGGATCTTACTCAATCCATAGGTAGGTATGGTGGACTCTCATGGCAAAACTAGTTTAAGGAATGTTTGGAAGCACAAGTAGTATCTCTACTTGGTGCAAAGAATTTGGCTAGCATGAGGGGGAAAAGCAAGCTCAACATGTTGGATGATCCAAGATAATATACTTTATTTCGGATATAACAAAACATAACCCATTACGTTGTCTTCCATGTCTAACATCAACCTTTTAGCATGTCATATTTTAATGTGTGCTCCCAATTACAAAAGATGTCCAAGATAGTATATTTATATGTGAAATCTCTCTTCCTTCAATATTCTTTCATGAATTGTTCAAGTGACCAATTCTATGTTTGCTTACTTTCAATAAGTTTACTACCTATACTTATTCTATGTGAAGTCATTACTCCCATGGTATAAGCATATGAAACATATATAAATTCATATTTATGATATTCAATTATTCAACCATTTACTCATAGGATATACGTGAAGCACGTGAGTAAATGACAAACTACTCCAAAAGATAATAGTGAAGGACACTGAGTAGTCAAATAATTAACTAGCCATGGGAGGATTATTTTTCATTAAATAATTCAGATCCAATGATTTTATTCAAACAGCAAGTAAAATTGAAAATACGCTCCAAGCAAAACACATATCATGTGACGAATAAAAATATAGCTCCGAGTAAGGTATACCGATAGTTTTGAAGACGAAAGAGGGGATGCCTTCCGGGGCATCCCCAAGCTTAGGCGCTTGAGTCTTACTTGAATATTACCTTGGGGTGCCTCAGGCATCCCCAAGGTTAGGGTCTTTCCACTCCTTATTCTCCCCATATCGATATCTCACCCAAAGCTTGAAAACTTCAATCACACAAAACTTAACGGAACTTCGTGAGATAGGTTAGTATGATAAATAGTAAACCATTCACTTTGGTACTGTCAATGACAAGGTTCATAATTGTTCTCACACAATGCCTACTGTAACATATCATTTCTACAATTTATATTGAGAAATATAAGTCATAGAAACTAGAAAACAAGCAAACTATGCAATGAAAACAGAATCTGTCAGAAACAGAACAGTCTGTAATGATCTGAACACTAACCATACTTCTGCTACTCAAAAAATTATGGAATAAATTGGTGGACGTGAGGAATTTGTTTATTAATCTTCTTCAAAAATAATCAACCTAATCTCGCTCTCCAATAGAAAATGGCAGCAAATCTCATGAGCGCCAAGTTTGTGTTTTTTACAGCAAGATCACATTAACTTTCACCCAAGTCTTCCCAAAGGTCTTACTTGGCACTTTATTGAAACAAAAGCTATAATACATGATTAATACAGTAGCTTAATCATGAGAACACACAAAAACATTAAGGGTAAATATTGGGTTGTCTCCAAAGAAGCGCTTTTCTTTAATGCCTTTTAGCTAGGCATGATGATTTCAATGATGCTCACATAAAAGATAAGAATTGAAACATAAAGAGAGTATCATGAAGAATATGACTAGAAAATTTAAACCTAACCCACTTCCTATGCCTAGGGATTTTGTGAGTACACAACTTATGGGAACAAGAATCAACTAGCATAGGAAGGAAAAACAAGGATAACTTCAAAACTTTAAGCACATAGAGAGAGGAAACTTGATATTATTACAACTCCTACAAGCATATATTCCTCCCTCATAATAATTTTCAGTAGAATAATGAATGATTTCAATAATATTACCATCACATAAAGCATTCTTTTCATGATCTACGAGCATAGAAATTTTACTACTCTCCACATAAGCAAAATTCTCCTCATTCGGAATGGCAGGATCACTAGTTCCTAAAGTTGACACTCTTCCAAACCCGCTTTGGATGATAGTATTATTCATACTCCAAAAGATATAAGTGAAGTTCATGGAGCATTATACAATTAATATAAACTAACCAATGTCCAAGCTCAAAATGTATAAGTGAAGCACACGAAGCATTCTATAAAACCATACTCAAAAGATTTAAGTGAAGCACAAAGAGCAATTCTATAAGATCATACTTAAAAGATATAAGTGAAGCACATGAAGCATTCTATAAATCATTGAAGGGATATATCATACTAGCATGGTTCATAAAGGAAGAACAAAAAAACAAAAGACAGAAATCATGTGAACGAAACAAAGACCGAGGTATAACGATAATTGTTGAAGAAGAAAGATGGGATGCCAACTGGGGCATCCCCAAGCTTAGATGCTTGAGTATCCTTAGAATATTTACTTGGGGTGCCTTGGGCATCCCCAAGCTTGATCTCTTGGCTCTCTTTATTCTTCTCACATCGGTAACTCCTCGTTCTTCGAACACTTCATCCACAAAAACTTTGTGAGATCCGTTAGTATAATAAAGCAACTCACTACCTTTATGTACTGTTGCAAACTCATTCCAATTTCATATTAGAACTATATCTACTGTATTCCAACTTCACCATTGTTCATACCCTCCCCCCGATACTACCCATAGATTCATCAAAATAAGCAAACAACACATGAAAAACAGAATCTCTCTAAAACAGGACAGTCTGTAGTAATATGGAGGTTTAGTAAACTTCTGTAACTCCAAAAATTATTAAATAAATTTTACAATTTGAAAATTTTATAAATAAGTAATGTGCAAAATGTTTCAGACCCATTTGACTTTCCAGTAAAAAATGTAAAATCACTCGCTACAGCCAAAGTTTCTGTTTTTGTTCTGCACATAGTAAACAAGCAATCTAATCATCCCAAAACCAAAGCTTGGCACATTATTTTTATTATACAATGGATATATATAGGGGGGTAATTATTTACAGAGAAACTTCCATGAAAAATTCTACATTGTTTCTGTGAGCATGAACACAAGTGCTCAAGGTCGACCCTCACTTCTTCAATGCATAACTTTCCAATCACTTCTCTTTTTGAAAAACTTTTTAGGCATGAGAGGCAAGTAATTTTTTTGTATTTTCATTCTTTAAAAAAAATTATGTTTCACTCACAACTAAAAAGTAACAAAAAGGAAAAACAAAATCTACTTAGTGAAGAAAGAAAACAAGCATACACGAGAATATCAACCCCACGCTATTGCTCCCCAGCAACGGCGTCAGAAAATAGCTTGATAATCCCCAAGTGCAAGGAATCATCGTAGCAATTTCCAAAGGTGGAAGTGATAAGTATGGAGTGTCGAACCCACAAGGAGCTAAAGGTAAGATCAATATTCTCTCAAGCCCTATCTGCCACTGATACGACTCTGAGTACACCGAACGTTTGCTTCCAACTAGCAACGAGAAATAAAACTATGTTGTGGGTATGAAGATGATAACTTTGTATGATATCGAGAGCTAAAATATAAAAGTAGGTGTTGTTATCATGAAGTTAGAATATATTACTAAATATTATAAATAGAGAGTGTGGAATAATGGTGGATCGGTGTGCGGAATTGTCCTAGGAAATTGTTAACAACACCGGTAATCACTGTTGCAGTTTCATACGAGGGAGAGGCATAAGCTAACATAATTTTTCTACTTGGATCATATGCACTTATGATTGGAACTCTAGCAAGCATCCGCAACTACTAAAGATCATTAAGGTAAAACCCAACCGTAGCATTAAAGCATCAAGCCCTCTTTATTCCCATACGCAACAACCCCCTTACTCGGGTTTGTGTTTCAATCACTCACCAACCCACTATGAGCGAATCATGAACATATTGCAACACCCTACAGCGGGAATCCCTCACGCTTGCGTGACACGGAGAGCACCATAGGACAGCACCAAAGTAAAACATACAACGCATACCAATCTAGATCATCAATCAACCCAAAGACAAAGGATATCTACTCAAAACATCATAGGATGGCAACACATCTTTGGATCATAATATGTGGCATAAAGCACCATGTTCAAGTAGGGATTACAGCAGGGTGCGGGAGAGTGGACCGCGTAAAAGAAATGAGGATTGTAATGTTGATGAAGACGATCACCGCGGCGATGATTCCCCTCACGATGGCACTCCGGTGCCACCGAGAGAGAGGAGGAGAGGTTCTCTCCCTTGTGCTTCCTCCTCCATGGCATCCCCCTAGATGGGGAGAGGTTCTCCCTCTGGTCCTTGGCCTTCATGGTGATGATGGCCCCTCTGGGATCCTCCTCCATGCCCTCCGGTGATGATGGCCCCCTCCGGCAGGGTGCCAGAGAGGGCCTAGATTGGTTTTCAGTGGCTACGGAGGCTTCTGGCGGCGAAACTCCCGATCTGGGTTAATTTTTTGAGGTTTCTGTATTTATAGGAATTTTTGGCGTTGGTCTCACGTCAAGGAGGTGCCCGAGGCATGAATGAGGCAGGCCCACGTGCCTGGGAAGGTGGGCGCGCCCCCCACCCTCGTGGATGCCCGGGACTCTCCTGGCCCAACTCTTTTACTCCAGGGTCTTCTTTTGGTCCATAAAAAATCGTCAAAAATTGGCACATCAATTGGACTCCGTTTGATATTCCTTTTCTATAAAACTCAAAAACAAGGAAAAACAGAAACTGGCACTGGGCTCTAGGTTAATAGGTTAGTCCCAAAAACCATATAAAATAGCATATAAATGCATATAAAACATCCAAGGTTGATAATATAATAGCACGAATACTTCATAAATTATAGATACGTTGGAGACGTATCAGCCCCCCCTTTCCTTCTCTCCTTCTCCCTCTTCCTTCTTCTCCTACTCCAACTAGGGAAGGGGGGAACCTACTCCTACTAGGAGTAGGAATCCCCCTTGGGGCGCGCCATAGAGAGGGCCGGCCCTCCCATCCTCCACTCCTTTATATACGGGGGAGGGGGCACCCCATGGACACACAAGTGGACAGTTGTCTTAGCCATGTGCGGTGCCCCCCTCCACAGATTTCCACCTCGGTCATATCGTTGTAGTGCTTAGGCGAAGCCCTGCATCGGTAACTTCATCATCACCGCCATCATGCCGTCATGCTGACGAATCTCTCCCTCTGCCTCAACTGGATCAAGAGTATGAGGGATGTCACCGAGCTGAATGTGTGCAGATCGCGGAGGTGCCGTGCTTCGGTACTTGGATCGGTTGGATCACAAAGACGTTCGACTACATCAACCATGTTACTAAACACTTCCACTTTCGGTCTACGAGGGTACATGGACACGCTCTTCCCGCTTGTTGCTATGCATCACCTAGATGGATCTTGCGTGTGCGTAGGAATTTTTTTTGAAATTACTACGTTCCCCAAAAGTGGCATCAGAGCCAGGTCTATGCGTAGATGTTATATGCACGAGTAGAACACAAAGGAGTTGTGGGCGTGGGTATATACATATTGCTTGCTGTGACTGGTTGATTCTTGATTCAGTGGTATTGTTGGATGAAGCGGCTCAGACCGACATTACGCGTACGCTTACACGAGACTGGTTCTACCGACGTGCTTCGCACACAAGTGGCTAGTGGGTGTCTGTTTCTCGAACTTTAGTTGAATCGGTTTCAATGAACAGGGTTCTTTCTAAAGATCAAAAAGCAATCACTATACTACGTTGTGGTTTTGATGCGTAGGTAAGAACAGTTCTTGTTAGAAGCACGTAGCAGCCACGTAAAACTTGCAACAACAAAGTAGAGGACGTCTAACTTGTTTTTGCAGGGCATGTTGTGATGTGATATGGTCAAGACGTGATTATATAAATTGTTGTATGAGATGATCATGTTTTGTAACACAGTTATCGGCAACTGGCAGGAGCCATATGGTTGTCGCTTTATTGTATGAAATGCAATTGCCATGTAATTGCTTTACTTTATCACTAAGCGGTAGTGATAGTTGTACAAGCAATAGTTGGCGAGACGACAACGATGCTACGATGGAGATCAAGGTGTCAACCGGTGACGATGGTGATCATGACGGTGCTTTGGAGATGGAGATCAAAGGCACAAGATGATGATGGCCATATCATATCACTTATATTGATTGCATGTGATGTTTATCCTTTATGCATCTTATTTTGCTTAGTACGGCGGTTGTATTAGAAGATGATCTCTCACTAAATTTCAAGGTATAAGTGTTCTCCCTGAGTATGCACCGTTGCTACCGTTCGTCGTGCCGAGACACCACGTGATGATCGGGTGTGATAAGCTCTACGTTCACATACAACGGGTGCAAGCCAGTTTTGCACAAGCAGAATACTCAGGTTAAACTTGACGAGCCTAGCATATGCATATATGGCCTCGGAACATTGAGACCGAAAGGTCGAGCGTGAATCATATAGTAGATATGATCGATATAGTGATGTTCACCATTGAAAACTACTCCATCTCAAGTGATGATC
Source organism: Triticum aestivum (assembly GCF_018294505.1). NCBI lineage: Eukaryota > Viridiplantae > Streptophyta > Magnoliopsida > Poales > Poaceae > Triticum > Triticum aestivum. Next base: position 146,337,870 of record NC_057812.1, read on the forward strand.
GGACATGGTTTAGTTGATATGGATCACGTGATCACTTAGATGATTAGAGAGATGTCTATCTAAGTGGGAGTTCTTAAGTAATATGATTAATTGAAATTTAATTTATCATGAACTTAGTACCTAATAGTATTTTTTGCATGCCTATGTTGTTGTAGATAAATGGCCCGTGTTGTTGTTCCGTTGAATTTTAATGCGTTCCTAGAGAAAGCTAAGTTGAAAGATGATGGTTGCAATTACACGGACTAGGTCCGTAACTTGAGGATTATCCTCATTGCTGCATAGAAGAATTACGTCCTGGAAGCACTGCTAGGTGTACCACCCGCGCCAGCAACTGCAGACATTGTGAATGCCTGACAGAGGTGTGTTGATGACTACTCGATAGTTCAGTGTGCCATGCTTTATGGCTTAGAACTGGGACTTCAACGATGTTTTGAATGTCATGGAGCATATGAGATGTTCCAGGAGTTAAAGTTAATATTTCAAAAGAATGACCGGATTGAGAGATATGAAGTCTCCAATAAGTTCTACAGCTACAAGATGGAGGATATTAGTTTTGTCAGTGAGCATATGCTCAAGATGTCTGGGTACTGCAATCACTTGATTCAACTGGGAGTTAATCTTCCGGATGATAGCATCATTGACAGAATTCTTCAACCACTGCGACCAACCTACAAAAGCTTCATGATGAACTATAACATGCAAGGGATGGATAAGACAATTACCGAGCTCTTCGCAATGCTAAAGGCTGCGGAGGTAGAAATCAAGAAGGAGCATCAAGTGTTGATGGTCAATAAGACCACCAGTTTCAAGAAAAAGGGCAAAGGGAAGAAGAAGGGGAACTTCAAGAAGAACAGTAAACAAGTTGCTGCTCAAGAGAAGAAACACAAGTCTGGACCTAAGCCTGAGACTAAGTGCTTCTACTGCAAGAAGACTGGTCACTGGAAGCGGAACTGCCCCAAGTATTTGGCGGATAAGAAGGATGGCAAGATGAACAAAGGTATATGTGATATACAAATTATTGATGTGTACCTTACCAGAGCTCACAGTAGCACCTGGGTATTTGATACTAGTTTTGTTGCTAATATTTGCAACTCAAAACAGGGACTGCGAATTAAGCGAACACTGGCCAAGGACGAGGTGACGATGCGCGTGGGAAACGGTTCCAAAGTCAATGTCATCGTCGTCGGCACGCTAAATCTACATCTACCTTCGGGATTAGTATTAGACCTAAATAATTGTTATTTGGTGCCAGCGTTGAGCATGAAAATTATATCTGGATCTTGTTTGATGCGAGACGATTATTCATTTAAATCAGAGAATAATGGTTGTTCTATTTATATGAGTAATATCTTTTATGGTCATGCACCCTTGAAGAGTGGTCTATTTTTGATGAATCTCGATAGTGGTGATACACATATTCATAATGTTGAAGCCAAAAGATGTAGAGTTGATAATGATAGTGCAACTTATTTGTGGCACTGCCATTTAGGTCATATCAGTGTAAAGCGCATGAAGAAACTCCATACTGATGGACTTTTGGAACCACTTGATTATGAATCACTTGGTACTTGCGAACTGTGCCTTATGGGCAAGATGACTAAAACGCCGTTCTCCGGAACTATGGAGTGAGCAACTGATTTATTGGAGATCATACATACTGATGTATGTGGACCAATGAATATCGAGTCTCGCGGCGGGTATCATTATTTTCTGACCTTCACGGATGATTTAAGCAGATATGGGTATATCTACTTAATGAAACATAAGTCTGAAACATTTGAAAAGTTCAAAGAATTTCAGAGTGAAGTTGAAAATCATCGTAACAAGAAAATAAAGTTTCTACGATCTGATCATGGAGGAGAATATTTGAGTTACGAGTTTGGTCTACATTTGAAACAATGCGGAATAGTTTCGCAACTCATGCCACCCGGAACACCACAGCGTAATGGTGTGTCTGAACGTCGTAATCGTACTTTACTAGATATGGTGTTATCTATGATGTCTCTTACTGATTTACCGCTATCATTTTGGGGTTATACTTTAGAGACAGACGCATTCACATTAAATAGGGCACCATCGAAATCCGTTGAAACAACGCCTTATGAACTGTGGTTTGACAAGAAACCAAAGTTTTCGTTTCTTAAAGTTTGGGGCTGCGATGCTTATGTGAAAAAACTTCAACCTGATAAGCTCGAACCCAAATCGGAGAAATGTGTCTTCATAGGATACCCAAAGGAGACTGTTGGGTACACCTTCTATCACAGATCTGAAGGCAAGACATTCGTTGCTAAGAATGGATCTTTTCTAGAGAAGGAGTTTCTCTTGAAAGAAGTGAGTGCGAGGAAAGTAGAACTTGATGAGGTAACCATACCTGCTCCCTTATTGGAAAGTAGTTCATCACAGAAACCGGTTCCTGTGACGTCTATACCAATTAGTGAGGAAGTTAATGATGATGATCATGGAACTTTAGATCAAGTTGTTACTGAACCTCGTAGGTCAACCAGAGTAAGATCCGCACCAGAGTGGTACGGTAATCCTGTTCTGGAGGTTATGTTACTAGACCATGACGAACCTACGAACTATGAAGAAGCGATGGTGAGCCCAGATTCCGCAAAATAGCTTGAGGCCATGAAATCTGAGATGGGATCCATGTATGAGAACAAAGTGTGGACTTTGGTTGACTAGCCGGTTGATCGGCAAGCCATTGAGAATAAATGGATCTTCAAGAAGAAGACTGACGCTGACGGTAATATTACTATCTATAAAGCTCGACTTGTTGCGAAAGGTTTTCGACAAGTTCAAGGGATTGACTACGATGATACCTTCTCACCCGTAGCGATGCTTAAGTTTGTCCGAATCATGTTAGCAATTGCCGCATTTTATGATTATGAAATTTGGCAAATGGATGTAAAAACTACATTCCTGAATGGATTTTTGGAAGAAGAGTTGTATATGATGCAACCGGAAGGTTTTGTCGATCCAAAGGGAGCTAACAAAGTGTGCAAGCTCCAGCGATCCATTTATGGACTGGTGCAAGCCTCTTGGAGTTGGAATAAACAATTTGATAGTGTGATCAAAGCATTTGGTTTTGTACAAACTTTTGGAGAAGCATGTATTTACAAGAAAGTGAGTGGGAGCTCTGTAGCATTTCTGATATTATATGTGGATGACATATTGTTGATTGGAAATGATATAGAATTTCTGGATAGCATAAAGGGATACTTGAATAAGAGTTTTTCAATGGAAGACCTCAGTGAAGCTGCTTATATATTGGGCATCAAGATCTATAGAGATAGATCAAGATGCTTAATTGGACTTTCACAAAGTACATAGCTTGACATTGTTTTGAAGAAGTTCAAAATGGATCAAGCAAAGAAAGGGTTCTTGCCTGTGTTACAAGGTGTGAAGTTGAGTAAGACTCAATTCCCGACCACTTCAGAAGATAGAGAGAAGATGAAAGATGTTCCCTATGCTTCAGCCATAGGCTCTATCATGTATGCAATGCTATGTACCAGACCTGATGTGTGCCTTGCTATAAGTCTAGCAGGGAGGTACCAAAGTAATCCAGGAGTGGATCACTAGACAGCGGTCAAGAACATCCTGAAATACCTGAAAAGGACTAAGGATATGTTTCTCGTTTATGGAGGTGACAAAGAGCTCATTGTAAATGGTTACATTGATGCAAGCTTTGACACCGATCCGGACGATTCTAAATCGCAAACCGGATACGTGTTTACATTGAACGGTGGAGCTATCAGTTGGTGCAGTTCTAAACAAAGCATCGTGGCGGGATCTACGTGTGAAGCGGAGTACATAGCTGCTTCGGAAGCAGCAAATGAATGAGTCTGGATGAAGGAGTTCATATCCGATCTAGGTGTCATACCTAGTGCATCGGGTCCAACGAAAATCTTTTGTGACAATACTGGAGCAATTGCCTTGGCGAAGGAATCTAGATTTCACAAGAGAACCAAGCACATCAAGAGACGCTTCAATTCCATCCGGGATCTAGTCCAGGTGGGAGATATAGAAATTTGCAAGATACATACGGATCTGAATGTTGCAGACCCGTTGACTAAGCCTCTTCCACGAGCAAAACATGATCAGCACCAAGACTCCATGGGTGTTAGAATCATTACTATGTAATCTAGATTATTGACTCTAGTGCAAGTGGGAGACTGAAGGAAACATGCCCTAGAGGCAACAATAAAGTTATTATTTATTTCCTTATATCATGATAAATGCTTATTATTCATGCTAGAATTGTATTAACCGAAAACATAATATTTGTGTGAATACATAGACAAACAGAGTGTCACTAGTATGCCTCTACTTGACTAGCTCATTGATCAAAGATGGTTATGTTTCCTAGCCATAGACATGAGTTGTCATTTGAGTAATGGGATCACATCATTAGGAGAATGATGTGATTGACTTGACCCATTCCGTTAGCTTAGCACTCGATCGTTTAGTATGTTGCTATTGCTTTTTTCATGACTTATACATGTTCCTATGACTATGAGATTATGCAACTCCCGTTTATCGGAGGAACACTTTGTGTGCTACCAAATGTCACAACGTAACTTGGTGATTCTAAAGGTTCTCTACAGGTGTCTCCAAAGGTACTTGTTGGGTTGGCGTATTTCGAGATTAGGATTTGTCACTCCGATTGTCAGAGAGGTATCTCTGGGCCCACTCGGTAATGCACATCACTTAAAGCCTTACAAGCATTGCAATAATGAGTTAGTTGCGGGATGATGTATTACGGAATGAGTAAAGAGACTTGCCAGTAACAAGATTGAACTAGGTATTGAGATACCGACGATCGAATCTCGAGCAAGTAACATACCGATGACAAAGGGAACAATGTATGTTGTTATGCGGTCTGACCGACAAAGATCTTCATAGAATATGTGGGAGCCAATATGAGCATCCAGGTTCTGTTATTGGTTATTGACCGGAGACGTGTCTCGGTCATGTCTACATAGTTCTCGAACATGTAGGGTCCGCACGCTTGAAGTTTTAATGACGGTTATATTATGAGTTTTGATGTACCGAAGGTTGTTCGGAGTCCCGCATGTGATCACGGACATGACGAGGAGTCTCGAAATGGTCGAGACATGAAGATTGATATATTGGAAGCCTATATTTGGATATCGGAAATGTTCCGGGTGAAATCGGGATTTTATCAGAGTACCGAGGGGTTACC
>NC_057812.1:146343323-146382936 GCF_018294505.1 Triticum aestivum
CAAGGAAGGGAGGAAGTCCTACTCCCGCTGGGAGTAGGACTCCTCCTGGCGCACCTCCTCCTGGCCGGCCGCACCTCCCCCCTTGCTCCTTTATATATGGGAGCAGGGGGCACCCCATAGACACAACAATTGATTTGATCTTTTAGCCGTGTGCGGTGCCCCCCTCCACCATAGTCCACCTCGATAATACTGTAGCGGTGATTAGGTGAATCCCTGTGTCGGTAGAACATCATCATCGTCACCACGCCATCGTGCTGACGAAACTCTCCCTCAACACTCGGCTGGATCGGAGTTCAAGGGACGTCATCGGGCTGAACGTGTGCTGAACTCGGAGGTGTCGTGCGTTCGGTACTTGATCGGTCGGACCGTGAAGACGTACGACTACATCAACCGCATTGTGCTAACGTTTCCGCTTTCGGTCTACGAGGGTACCTTGACACACTCTCCCCTCTCGTTGCTATGCATCACCATGATCTTGCGTGTGCGTAGGAAAATTTTTAAAATTACTACGTTCCCCAACAAGAATTGTGTTAATTGGAAACTTAGTACATGTGTGAATACATAGACAAACAGAGTGTCACTAGTATGCCTCTACTTGACTAGCTCGTTAATCAAAGATGGTTAAGTTTCCTAGCCATGGACAAGAGTTGTCATTTGATGAATGAGATCACATCATTAGAGAATTATGTGATTGACTTGACCCATCCGTTAGCTTAGCACTATGATCGTTTAGTTTATTGCTATTGCTTTCTTCATAACTTATACATGTTCCTATGACTATGAGATTATGCAACTCCTGAATATCGAAGGAACACTTAGTGTGGTATCAAACGTCACAACGTAACTGGGTGATTATAAAGATGCTCTACAGGTGTCTCCGATTGTGTTTGTTGAGTTGGCATAGATCAAGATTAGGATTTGTCACTCCGATTGTCAGACAGGTATCTCTGGGCCCTCTCGGTAATGCACATCACAATAAGCCTTGCAAGCAATGTGACTAATGAGCTAGTTTCGGGATGATGCATTACGAAATGAGTAAAGAGACTTGCCGGTAACGAGATTGAACTTGGTACAATGATACCGACGATCAAATCTCGGGAAAGTAACGTACCGATGACAAAGGGAACAATGTATGTTGTTATGCGGTTTGACCGATAAAGATCTTCGTAGAATATGTAGGAACCAATATGAGCATCCAGGTTCCGCTATTGGTTATTGACCAGAAGTGAGTCTCGGTCATGTCTACATAGTTCTCTAACCCGTATGGTCTGCACACTTAACGTTCGATGACGATCGGTATTATGAGTTTATGTGTTGTGATGAACCGAAGGTAGTTCGGAGTCCCAGATGTGATCACGGACATGACGAGGAGTCTCGAGATGGTCAAGACATAAAGATTGATATATTGGAAGGCTATGTTTGGACACCGAAATGGTTTCGGATAAGTTCGGGCAATTACCTGAGTACCGGGGGGTTATCGGAACCCCCTGGGGAGTCAATGGGAGTTAATGGGCCATGGTGGGAGAGAGGAGGAGGCGGCCAAGTGCGCCCCCCCAAGCCCAATCCGAATTGGGGAGGGGGCCGGTGTCGGTGTCAAAACCGGCGGATCTCGGGTAGGGGGTCCCGAACTGTGCGTCTAAGGTCGATGGTAACAGGAGACAAGGGACATGATGTTTACCCAAGTTCGGGCCCTCTCTATGAAGGTAATACCCTACGTCCTGCTTGATTGATATTGATGAGTATGAGTATTACAAGAGTTGATATATCTCGAGATCGTAATGGCTAACCCTAGAGGTCTAGCTTGTATGGCTATGATAATGAATTCTCCCCCTCTTCGGACTAAGTCCTCTAGTTTATATAAGCATCGGGAGGATCTAGGGTTACACAAGGTCGGTTACAAAGAAAGGAATCTACATATCCGGTCGCCAAGCTTGCCTTCCTTGCCAAGGAGAGTCCCATCCAGACACGGGTGCAGTCTTCGGTCTTCGTACCTTCACAGCCCATCAGTCCGGCCCATGGCTAATAGGCCGGACGCCCGAGGACCCTTTAGTCCAGGACTCCCTCGGTAGCCCTTGAACCTGGCTTCAATGACAAGGTATCCGACGCATAGATCTGTCTTTGGCATTGCAAGGCGGGTTCCTCCTTTCGAACTCCAAAACAGTCTTCGGACGAAACAAAAGTGTCCGGATCTGCAACACACAGCCATAGAGAGTATAGTATTTCATGAATCCAATCTGCTGACAACTTTAGTAATGTGACATCACACTTCCCGGTCATTATTTCGAACCGTTTCCCGTCATGTCGTTCCACGTTCCGGGGCGTGGTTTTTATTGGCACGTCTTGTCGAAGCGGAGATCGTGTCCCCTTATTGCGGGATTTTCATCAATACGAGCGTGGGTAACCCAACCGTCCTGCGGGTAAGATTCCTTAGGAATAGGCAGGTTCTTAGGCTTAGGAGGAGGTGTTCAACACCCGCTGCCTTTATAAAGGAACCAAGGGCCGTCTTTTTATGCCAAACCTCTCCTCAGCCTTCCCAACCTCGAGTTCTAGCACCCAAGGTTCGACTTCATTGCTTCAAGCCTCCCCGTCATGTTCGGACCCAGCTCTCAAGGCCGATGGGTGGCCTCCTACGTTATAGAGGAGGATATCGCAAAGCTTCGGGCGGCCAGATATTTGACCGTGAAGGTCCACCACAAGCTTCTTGCTCAAGGACAGGTTATTTCGATCCCCACATCTGGCGAGAGGGTCATATTCATCTCCCACTTCCTCCGGGGGCTAGGGTTCGCTTCACCCCTTTGTTCGGGGACTAATGTTTTATTACGGACTAGATTTTCATGATCTAGCCCCGGACTCTATCCTCCAAGTCTCGGCATTTACCATTACGTGTGAGGCCTTCCTCCGAATCCCCCCACACTTCGGCTTATGGCTCAAGACCTTTAGTGTGAAGCCGAAAGTAGTTGACGGGGAACAGGCGGAGTGTGGTGGTGCTGTAGTGAGCAAGCTTACCAACACTCTTTGGCCAAAAGGCTCTTTCACCGAAGCCTCCCACCAATGGCAGCGAGAATGGTTTTATGTCACAGAACCCCGTAGCACCAAGTGGGCAGCTATTCCTGCATTCTGTTCCGGCCCTCTGCCACAGCTTGCATCATGGATTAACAAGGGGTTGGACTGGGGATCAGTTGATGAAGTGCAGACTTTACAGAGCCGCATCCGAACCCTCCTTGAGAGAGACATCGATCTTGTCAACGTGATTCAAGTGATGCTAGTCCGCTGAATCCTGCCCTGCCAGCGCAGATCTCGCCGCATGTGGGAGCTCAATCCGGATGGACCACGAACCCTCCAACACTTCTTCGGCACTACACACGAAGGGATGTGGAAGTTGTTTTTTGGGAAGCGAAAACATTGGCCGGACACTACCGAGGACGCTGGCCTTAACTGCAACCGTCCGGATACCCCAGTAAGCACTTGTCTTCCGAACACTTTGTAATTACTCATATCGTAATATGGTACTGAGCAAGTTATCTTCCTCCAGGGCTGGATAAAGAAGGCGGAACTAATTATGTGTTCAGCCCCTTTGCCCGAAGGCCCAGCGAATCCTATTTTAACAAGGATGCTAGCCCCGGCACCGTACCAGATGCGTGTGAAGGAGGGCGAGGTGGAGAGTGGAAAGACCAAAGATGACCCCTATTCCAAGGGTACATCAGACATTGTGTCCGGAGGAATCAAAATTCCCTCATCCGAAGACAAGAGTGAAGGGGGGCACTGTCTCCTCCCCTCATGGGAAGAAAAGGGCCACGTCCGAAGATTGGGAGGAACAGGATCCTAAGCGAGGCAAGATGCCTCTGTCGGGTGGCTCGGGCTTGGAGGACACCGAAGCGCAGTCTCATGACGAGGACAAGCCTCAGGCCAAATCGTAAGTGAACAAGGATGTTTTAAACATGTCCCGTTCTTTTCTTATGATGCCTGGCATATATATTTTTTGCAGTTCGGCATGCAGTATTCTTAAACAATCCTCTTCCTCGGGGGACCTTCTCCCCGAAATGATGGAAAGTGAGATGCCTCCACCGGCCTCCCCGCCTAATAGGGCGGACGACTTCGAGGTGTCGTCGCGGAGGATCTCCCCGACCAACAAGTGGTGCAAGGGATGATGAATACATTACCCGAAGGTAACCCCTCGGTGGCCCAGGGTCCGGGGACTGACAATGAAGGCCCCGAACAGTCTGTTCTGCAGCCGGATACGAATGAACGGATGCCTTTAAAGGGAGGTCGTACTCCTACGGCAGCCTCCGGAGACCCAGAGGCGCCGGATATATTGACGAACATGCTACAACAGGCGTCTGTCTCAGAGGAACATCGTACCTTGATGGGCAAGGTGGTTGAAAAGATCTTGTCCGTGAAAAGCGGATTCACTAAGGCCTTCGTGGGCCTGCTAAGAGGCTTCGAGGTTTGTGATGTAATGTTTTCAACTATATTTTATTTGCAAAGATGTACCTGTGTATAGGTAGTATCCCCTAAGACTCGGGTTGGCTTCCCATGGGAGGCAAATGGAGGATCAAGAGGAAATATTCAAGGACTAATCTGATTAACTAGAACACAGGCTGCCTCCCCCCTAGCTACTTCATAGACTACGGATATTACCGAGCTACAATGGAAGCTTGACGTGGCCGGGGATGACATTGTGTTAATCAATAAGCGTCTTGACGAGGCACAAGGTACATATTCAAGGCAGTCCCTTTACGTACATTTTTGTGATATAAGCATGACGCTGAAATTATATACTGGAATATGCATGACTACAGATGGCGATGCCGCTGTTGAAATACTTCGGGTGGAGCTGGCCCGGGCCAAGGAGCAGGCCCCGTTTAGTGATGCAGCTGCCGAAAAGGTATCGGCTGAGTTAAAAGTCGAACAAGCTACTCGGCGCCAAGACGAGGAGAAGATATCCATGATGGCGCTCGAACTGAAAAAAGCTGTGAGCTGCTGTGAACTTCTTGAGAAGGAAAATGAAGCCAAAACGGCTGAACTTGACAAGGCCTTATGAGAGGCAAGAGAATCGTGGTATGAATCCATAGCAGCACATGAAGAGATCTGGCAGGTTGGGGATATTGCGGCTGGTAAGCCCTTTTTATTACAGACTAAGTTCGGCGATCCGAATTATGCTCAGCTTAACCAAGTATGGAGTTCTCTAGACGTGTTTTTGGACCTGCAGAAGAGTTCATCCGATGAGGCGCAGTTTTACCAAGCGCAAGAGGGGTATGCAAGGGAGAAGCTTTTCTGGTCACAGTTCGGCGTGTCGAAACGCCCTCTGCTCCTAAATGAACAGATGTCCCAATGGGCCGAGCTTCACAGGATGTCTGGTGCTGCCATGAAGAACGTCATACTTCAGTTGTGGCCGACAAAGCCGATTCTGAGTAGCTATCTTGGCTTGGTGCGGCGGCTTGCTGATGCGGTGCCACGTATCGACGTCGTAACGTAGTCGGCGTACATTGAAGGTGCACGGATGGCCTTTGTCTGAGTCAAAACATACTGGGGCAAGATGAAGGCCGTCGATGTTGTAGCACAGGGTCCACCCAAGGGTGATAACCCAGAAGTATAGGGGATTGCAACAGTTTTCGAGGGTAGAGTATTCAACCCAAATTTATTGATTCGACACAAGGGGAGCCAAAGAATATTCTCACGTATTAGCAACTGAGTTGTCAATTCAACCACAACTGGAAACTTAATATCTGCAGCAAGGTATTTAGTAGCAAAGTAATATGATAGTAGTGGTAACGGTAGCAAAAGGTAACGATAGCAAAAGTAATATTTTTGGTGTTTTGTAGTGATGATAGCAATAGCAACGAAAAGTAAATAAGCGAAGAACAATATATGGAAAGCTCGTAGGCAATGGATCGGTGATAGAGAATTATGCCAGATGTGGTTCATCATGTAACAGTCATAACCTAGGGTGACACAGAACTAGCTCCAACTCATCAATGTAATTTAGGCATGTATTCCGAATATAGTCATACGTGCTTATGGAAAAGAACTTGCATGACATATTTTGTCCTACCCTCCCGTGGCAGCGGGGTCCTAGTGGAAACTAAGGGATATTAAGGCCTCCTTTAAATAGAGTAACAGACCAAAGCATTAACACATAGTGAATACATGAACTCCTCAAACTACGGTCATCACCGGAAGTGGTCCCGATTATTGTCACTTCGGGGTTGCCGGATCATAACACATAGTAGGTGACTATAGACTTGCAAGATAGGATCAAGAACTCACATATATTCATGAAAACATAATAGGTTCAGATCTGAAATCATGGCACTCGGGCCCTAGTGACAAGCATTAAGCATAGCAAAGTCATAGCAACATCAATCTCAAAACATAGTGGATATTAGGGATCAAACCCTAACAAAACTAACTCGATTACATGATAAATCTCATCCAACCCATCACCGTCCAGCAAGCCTACGATGGAATTACTCACGCATGGCGGTGAGCATCATGAAATTGGTGATGGAGGATGGTTGATGATGATGATGGCGACGGATTCCCCTCTCTGGAGCCCCGAACGGACTCCAGATCAGCCCTCCCGAGAGAGTTTAGGGCTTGGCGGCGGCTCTGTATTGTAAAACGCGATGAATCTTTCTCCCTGATTTTTTTTCTCCTTACACGAATATATAGAGTTGGAGTTGAGATCGAAGGAGCTCCAGGGGGCCCATGAAGTAGGGGGCGCCCCCCCCCCACCCTCGTTGCTAGGGTGTGGGCCCCTTGGTCTTGATCTTTTGCCAGTATTTTTTATTTTTTTCCAAAAATAGTCTCCGTGAAGTTTCAGGTCATTCCGAGAACTTTTGTTTCTGCACATAAATAACACCATGGCAATTCTGCTGAAAACAGCGTCAGTCTGGGTTAGTTCCATTCAAATCATGCAAGTTAGAGTCCAAAACAAGGGCAAAAGTGTTTGGAAAAGTAGATACGACAGAGACGTATCAACTCCCCCAAGCTTAAACCTTTGCTTGTCCTCAAGCAATTCAGTTGAAAAACTGAAAGTGGTAAAGAAAAACTTTTACAAACTCTGTTTGCTCTTGTTGTAAATATGTAAAGTCAGCATCTAGTTTTCAGCAAAGATTATAAACTAACCATATTCACAATAATGCTTAGGTCTCATGTTTACTCATATCAATGGCATAATCAACTAGCGAGCAATAGTAATAAATCTCGAATGAAAACACTTTCTCAAAACAATCATAATATGATATAACAAGATGGTATCTCGCTAGCCCTTTCTGAGACTGCAAAACATAAATGCAGAGCACCTTTAAAGATCAAGGACTGACTAGATATTGTAATTCATGGTACAAGAGATCTAGTCAAGTCATACTCGATGTAAACTAATCAGTAATGAATGCAAATGATAGAGGTGCTCTCCAGCGGGTGCTTTTTAATAAGAGGAGGATGACTCAGCATAAAAGTAAATAGATAGGCCCTTCACAGAGGGAAGCAGGGATTTGTAGAGGTGCCAGAGCTTGGTTTTGAAATAGAGGTGAATAATATTTTGAGCGGTATACTTTCATTGTCAACATAACAACCAAGAGATGGCGATATCTTCCATGCTACACACATTATAGGTGGTTCCCAAACAGAATGGTAAAGTTTATACTCCCCCTCCACCAACAAGCATCAATCCATGGCTTGCTCGAAACAACGAGTGCCTCCAACTAACAAGAGTCCCAGGGGGAGTTTTGTTTGCAATTATTTTGATTTGATTTGCATAAAGCATGGGACTGGGCATCCTGGTGACCAACCATTTTCTCGTGAGTGAGGAGCAGATTCCACTCCTCTTGAGAATAACCCACCTAACATGGAAGATACGGATAGCCCTAGTTGATACATGAGCTATTCGAGCATACAAAACAGGATATTTATTTGAAGGTTTAGACTTTGGCACATACAAATTTACTTGGAACGGCAGGTAGATACCGTATATAAGAAGGTATAGTGGACTCATATGGCATAACTTTGGGGTTTATGGAATTGGATGCACAAGCAGTATTCCCACTTAGTACAAGTGAAGGCTAGCAAAAGACTGGGAAGCGACCAACTAGAGAGCGACAACAGCCATGAACATGCATTAAAGTTAATGAACATTGAGTGCAAGCATGAGTAGGATATAATCCACCATGAACATAAATATCGTGAAGGCTATGTTGATTTTGTTTCAACTACATGCGTGAACATGTGCCAAGTCAAGTCACTTAAATCATTCAGGGTAGGATACCACCCTATCATACCACATCACAACCGTTTTAATAGCATGTTGGCACGCAAGGTAAACCATTATAAGCTCCTAGCTAATTAAGCATGGCATAAGAAACTATGATCTCTAATTGTCATCGCAAACATGTTTATTCATAATAGGCTGAATCAGGAATGATTAACTAATCATATTTACAAAAACAAGAGAGGTCGAGTTCATACCAGCTTCTCCCATCTCAATTAGTCCATCATATATCATCATAATTGCCTTTCACTTGCACGACCGAATGATGTGGATAATAATAATAGTGCACGTGCATTGGACTAAGCTGGAATCTACAAGCATTCAATAAACAGGAGAAGACAAGGCAATATGGGCTCTTTTGTCAGATCAACTATAATGCATATAAGAGCCACTTCAACAATTTAATCATGATCTTCTCCTATCGACCCCCAAAGAAAAGAAAAGAAAAGAAATAAAACTATATACACGGGAAAGCTCCCAACAAGCAAAAGAAGAACAAGAAATCTTTTTGGGTTTTCTTTTTTACTTACTACTACAAGCATGGAAAGTAAACTAATTAAAAGCTACGACTAATTTTTTTTGTTTTTCTTAACGTTTATCAAACACACAAGAAGAAAACAATAAAAAGGAAATAAACTAGCATGGATAATACAATGAAAAAGTATGAGCACACACCACTAGCAATGAGTGTGTGAACATAAATGGAATGTCGATGGCAAATACGTACTCCCCCAAGCTTAGGCTTTTGGCCTAAGTTGGTTTATGGCCACGGTTGGCCTGACGAATATCCATAGTAATAGTTGGGGTCGTACTGAGAAGAAGAAGACTCTGATTAACATTGGTTGGCAATCATCTCCGAATCCCACTGGTAATTAGACTGTCGTGGAGGATCAACTTGTGGTTCCGACTCTGGCTCTGTGGCTGATGTAGGGTTCCGGTAGGCATGAATAGCCTCTAACGGAACAAGGTACTTACCTGCAGATAAATCAAACAAGGAAGGAGTGGGCAGTGTAATAGTCTCAGGATGATGTTTATGAAAGAACAATTTGTATTTGAGCTCATTTTCCATATTCTTAACAATAAAATCGTGTGCTACCATACTCTTATAATTTAAATAAATAGGAGGCAGCAATTTTTCTTCCTTCTCATAATGCCTAATAGGTATGTTAAAATGTGCAGCTAGGCGCGAGGCGAAGATGCCTCCAAAGATGGGGACCTTAGTACGGTTAAGATTTAACCGCTTTGCAATAATAGCACCCATGCTGAATGTATCATCACAAAATAAGGCGTGGCACAAAATAACAATATCAGGGGCACTCAGGTTTCCACATTTCCGCGCCCAATTAAGCATCTACTAGCAAATATAGCAAAGTAACGTAGAACGGGAAAGTGTATGATAGTAGTTCGTGCATCGGAAATCTTCTTCGTTTCCCCCACAGTGATGGTATCAATAAACCCATCCACATCGCCGCGATGTGGTTCCTCTATGATGCCCTCGAAAGGGGTCAAACAAACCCAACAAAAATCATGAAGTGGCATCTCCTTATGCTCATCATATAAATAAAAATCCACCGTAGGTGGTGAGCTCCTAGCATGGAAATGAAAGTTTTGCACAAAATATTGGTGAGTAAGAGATATTGTTCGTGCTGGTCATGGAGGAAGGCGGTGCGGCCTGCATTCTCAGCCATTCATAGAAATCATCATAAATCCTGGCTGCTCTCAAGAAATCATCACAAGGCCATTCACACGGACGAACCTCTGTGATGCGAGGCAGATTATATTTGGGCCTCTTTGCTTCTTCATTTTGCTTTTCCTTCGAGCTTCGGCTCGACGAGCCCCTCAAAAATCTCTTCATTATTTTCTGAAAAATTCTGAAATTTTTAGTAACTTCAAATAAAAGTAAACCAAACTCAACAAAATTGATAGCAACTACTCCTACAAGTGCCTAGAGTCTGTATCATGCATTAGAACTACTTGGAACCATATAAATTTGACATGCAAGCTCAAGAACATGGTCACCTAGGCAGCAAAAATTTGCAATGAATATAGCACTAGAACAAAAACTAATTGGACCAATGGAGGAGTCACATACCAAGGAACAATCCCCCAAAGCAGTTTTGTGAGAGGTGCTTTGAGCAAGGAGATCGAAAATCGCAGCAAAATGAGCTAGAACTCGTGATTGAGCTAGATAATGGTGTTTGTGGGAGGAAGAAGGAGTGTGAGGGTGCAGGAATAAGTGGAGGAGGGCCACCGTGGGCCCACGAGGCAGGGGGGCGCGCCTAGGGGGTAGGGCGCGCACTCCACCCTCGTGGCCAGGTGGATGCCCCCTGTTGTGTTCTCAGTGCCAAATATTCTCAAATATTCTAGAAAAAATCATATTTAAATTTCAGGGCATTTGGAGAGCTTTTATTTTCAGGGTATTTTTATATTGCATGGATAATTCAGATAACAGACATAAAATACTATTTTTGCTTTATTTAATATAAATAACAGAAAGTAAAAAGAGGGTACAGAGAGTTGTGTCTTCTAAATTCATCCATCTCATGCTCATCAAAAGGAATCCACTAACAAGGTTGATCAAGTCTTGTTAACAAACTCATTCTGAATAACATGAAACCGGAGAATTTTTGAATAACACTAGGTTACCTCAATGGGGATATGCACATCCCCAATAATTAGAATATCATATTTCTTCTTGACAGTAGGAAGAGGAAATTCAAAACCTCCAAAAATAATCGATGGAATTTTTCCAATAGAATTGATACTGTGGACTTGAGGTTGTTTCCTCGGAAAGTGTACCGTATGCTCATTACCATTAATATGAAAAGTTACATTGCCTTTGGTGCAATCAATAACAGCCCCTGCAGTATTCAAAAAGGGTCTTCCAAGAATAATAGACATACTATCGTCCTCGGGAATATCAAGAATAACAAAGCTCGTTAAAATAGTAACGTTTGCAACCACAACAGGCACATCCTCACAAATACCGATAGGTATAGCAGTTGATTTATCAGCCATTTGCAAATATATTTCAGTAGGTGTCAACTTATTCAAATCAAGTCTACGATATAAAGAGAGAGGCATAACACTAACACCGGCTCCAAGATCACATAAAGCAGTTTTAACATAGTTTCTTTTAATGGAGCATGGTATAGTTGGTACTCCGGGATCTCCTAGTTTCTTAGGTATTCCACCTTTAAAAGTATAATTAGCAAGCATGGTGGAAATTTCAGCTTCCGGTATCTTTCTTTTATTAGTAACAGTTTCTTTCATGTACTTAGCATAAGGATTCATTTTCAGCATATCAGTTAATCGCATACGCAAAAAGATAGGTCTAATCATTTCAACAAAGCGCTCAAAATCCTCATCATCCTTTTTCTTGGATGGTTTGGGAGGAAAAGGCATGGGTTTCTGAACCCAAGGCTCTCTTTCCTTACCGTGCTTCCTAGCAACAAAGTCTTTCTTATCATAACGTTGATTCTTTGATTGTGGGTTATCAAGATCAACAGCAGGTTCAATTTCTATATCATTATCATTGCTAGATTGAGCATCATCATTAACATTATCACTAGTTTCAGGTTCGTTGCCAGATTGTGTTTCGGCATCAGAAATAGAAATATCATTTGGATTCTCAGGTGTTTCAGCAACAGGTTCACTAGAAGCATGCAAAGGCATATCATTTTTCTTTTTCTTCCTTTTAGAAGGACTAGGTGCATCTATATTATTTCTCTGAGAATCTTGCTCAATTCTCTTAGGGTGGCCTTCAGGATACAAAGGTTCCTGAGTCATTTTACCAGTTCTAGTAGCCACTCTAACAGCATAGTCCTTATTCTTACTATTCAATTCATTGGGCAAATCATTTTGAGCTTTAAGTACTTGTTCTACTTGAGTGGTAACCATAGAAGCATGTATAATAAGTTTAAGTTCACCTTTGACATTAGCCATATAATCACCCAAGTGTTCAAGCATATCAGCACTGCGTTTTAATTCTCTACCAAAATAACCATTGAAGTCTTCTTGCTTAACCATAAATTTATCAAACTCATCTAAGCATGGGCTAGCAAACTTGGTGAATGGTATTTCAGCTTTATCATATCTATAGAGAGAATTTACCTTTACTACCTGTGTCAGGTTATAAAGTCCATGTGTTTCTTCAATAGGCGGTAAATTAAGACCATGTATTTCTTCAATAGGAGGTACATTCTTAACATCTTCAGCTTTAATACCCTTTTCTTTCATGGATTTCTTTGCCTCTTGCATATCTTTAGGACTCAGAAATAGAACACCTCTTTTCTTTGGAGTTGGTTTAGGAATAGGCTCAGGAGTTGGCTCAGGAAGTGTCCAATTATTTTCATTTGTCAACGTATTATTCAATAGAATTTCAGCTTCATACGGTGTTCTTTCCCTGAAAATAGAACCAGCACAACTATCCATGTAATCTCTGGAAGCATCGGTTAGTCCATTATAAAAGATATCGAGTATTTTATTTTTCTTAAGAGGATGATCAGGCAAAGCATTAAGTAATTGGAGAAGCCTCCCCCATGCTTGTGGGAGACTCTCTTCTTCAGTTTGCACAAAATTATATATATCCCTTAAGGCAGCTTGTTTCTTATGAGCAGGGAAATATTTAGCAGAGAAGAAATAAATCATATCCTAGGGACTACGCACACAACCAGGATCAAGAGAATTAAACCATATCTTAGCATCACCCTTTAATGAGAACCGAAATATTTTAAGGATATAAAAGTAACGAGTTCTCTCATCATTAGTGAACAGGGTGGCTATATCATTTAATTTAGTAAGATGTGCCACAACAGTTTCAGATTCATAGCCATACAAAGGATCAGATTCAACTAAAGTAATTATATCAGGATCAATAGATAATTCATAATCTTTATCAGTAACAAAGATAGGTGAAGTAGCATAAGCAGGATCATATTTCATTCTAGCATTCAGAGTTTTTCGTTTAAGCTTAGCTAATAATTTCTTAAGATCACTTCTATCATTGCAAGCAAGAAAGTCTCTTTTAGTTTCTTCATCCATAACATAGCCCTCAGGCACAGCAGGTAATTCATATTTATTAGGAGAGCCTTCATAATCACTTTCATCAGTATTATCAGTTTCAATAATTTCATTCTCTCTAGCCCTAGCAAGTTGTTCATCAAGAAATTCACCGAGTGGCATAGTAGTATCAGGCATAGAAGTAGTTTCATCATAAGTATCATGCATAGCACAAGTGGCATCATCAATAATATGCGACATATCAAAATTAATAGCAGAAGCAGGTTTAGGTGTCGCGAGCTTACTCAAAACAGAAGGTGAATCAAGTGCAGAGCTAGATGGCACTTCCTTACCTCCCCTCGTCGTTGAGGGATAAATCTTGGTTCTTGGATCTTTCAAGTTCTTCATAATGATAAGCAGATATAAATCCCAAGTGACTCAAAGAATAGAGATATGCTCCTCGGCAACGGCGCCAGAAAATAGTCTTGATAACCCACAAGTATAGGGGATCGCAACAGTTTTCGATGGTAGAGTATTCAACCCAAATTTATTGATTCGACACAAGGAGAGCCAAAGAATATTCTCAAGTATTAGCAGCTGAGTTGTCAATTCAACCACACCTAGAAACTTAATATCTGCAGCAAGGTATTTAGTAGCAAAGTAATATGATAGTAGTGGTAACGGTAGCAAAAGGTAACGATAGCAAAAGTAATATTTTTGGTGTTTTGTAGTGATGATAGCAATAGCAACGGAAAAGTAAATAAGTGAAGCACAATATATGGAAATCTCGTAGGCAATGGATCGGTGATAGAGAATTATGCAGGATGTGGTTCATCATGTAACAGTCATAACCTCGGGTGACACAGAACTAGCTCCAATTCATCAATGTAATGTAGGCATGTATTCCGAATATAGTCATACGTGCTTATGGAAAAGAACTTGCATGACATCTTTTGTCCTACCCTCCCGTGGCAGCTAGGTCCTAGTGGAAACTAAGGGATATTAAGGCCTCCTTTTAATAGAGTACCGGACCAAAGCATTAACACATAGTGAATACATGAACTCCTCAAACTATGGTCATCACCAGAAGTGGTCCCTATTATTGTCACTTCAGGGTTGCCGGATCATAACACATAGTAGGTGACTATAGACTTGCAAGATAGGATCAAGAACTCACATATATTCATGAAAACATAATAGGTTCAGATCTGAAATCATGGCACTTGGGCCCTAGTGACAAGCATTAAGCATAGAAAAGTCATAGCAACATCAATCTCAGAACATAGTGGATACTAGGGATCAAACCCTAACAAAACTAACTCGATTACATGATAAATCTCATCCAACCCATCACCGTCCAGCAAGCCTACGATGGAATTACTCACGCACGGTGGTGAGCATCATGAAATTTGTGATGGAGGATGGTTGATGATGACGATGGCGACGTATTCCCTCTCCGGAGCCCCGAACGGATTCCAGATCATCCCTCCCGAGAGAGTTTAGGGCTTGGCGGGGGCTCCATATCGTAAAACGCAATGAATCTTTCTCCCTGATTTTTCTTTCTCCAAACACGAATATATAGAGTTGGAGTTGAGGTCGTAGGAGCTCCAGGGGGCCCACGAGGTAGGGGGCACGCCCCCCATCCTCAAGGCTAGGGTGTGTGCCCCCTGGTCTTGATCTTTTGCCAGTATTTTTTTATTATTTCCAAAAATAGTCTCCGTGAAGTTTCAGGTCATTCTGAGAACTTTTGTTTCTGCACATAAATAACACCATGGCAGTTCTGCTGAAAACAGCGTCAGTCCGGGTTAGTTCCATTCAAATCTTGCAAGTTAGAGTCCAAAACAAGGGCAAAGGTGTTTGGAAAAGTAAATACGACGGAGAATTATCAAAGGGCAAGGACCATCACGCACCGGAGTATTACTACGAGGATGTCTTGGAGGTTGCCCGCTTGATAGAAGGTCAATGTTCGAAAGGCATAATATTCGAGTGAATTTTGTATGAAAAAGACAATTGTTGTAATATGTCTTTATTTTTGATTTTTGCCTAAAGGCTTTTGTTCCTCCTGTGCGGCCGTTTTTATATGATCTGAAAGTTTTCCAGTCGTCGGCTTCAGCCCCCTCATAGGAAGTGCGGGGGTGTTTGAAAAAGGATCTGATCACTCTTGACCCAACGTCTTGGTCCGTGAAGGAGGTGTCAATGCGGTGAACCAGGCAACCAGACTATAGGGCGTTAACACTTTCACTTATCCATAGGAGTTTTATGGTGGGTCTACGACATAACCCTGGTATGTATGCGGCTTATTCATACGATGTGTTTACATATTTGACCGGAAAGAGGTCCTTCATGTGACACGGAGGAATCACTAAAGATTCCAATAAGTCATCGAATGGTTGAACAGCTCCCGCCGCATCATGACAGTCAATTTTCGGCTTTCTCTACTAAGGTGCTTAACCAGGTGAACCGGAAGCACAATCGCAGTAGTTCTCCCTTTACTACCCTAGCCGATAGAGCGGAACATAGGATAGCAAGCACAGGAGCCGGGCAACCCAACTATTGACCCAAGACATGATTCGGAGCTGATGCATATAAGGCCAAACTCGCGACGCCGAAGTGCGCTATAGAGATGTTCGGACTTGTCGGCAACTCGCTTGTTCCCATACCGAGCCCCTGGCAAGTTATGCCGAGGTGTATGTTTGAAACAACCGTAGGGGCAAAACTCGGTCCTTTAGAAAAGAATGGATTATTTTTACTGGGATCTTGAGTGATGTGCCAATCATGTATATAGATAACAAAGCCGCAACCCCGGCTATTTAATATGCCAGGGGTCGAAGGTGGAGGAAAAAGGCATTTTACAGGCTCGAAATAGAGAGTGTGGTCTACAAAAAATAATTTTGAACCTCCTGTTGCACGTTTGCGCTGCCTGTCCTCGGGGAAGGGACTCCTTAACGGGAATAGCCCCTTAGGTGGATCCAAACTCCGATGGAGTCAGTTTATATATTTGTCCTTTGCGTCACCTGTTTTTAAGAGAAAAGAAAGAAAAAGGAAAGTAGATAAAAAATGTTACTGGAATTTTTGCAAGCTTATCCGTATTGTGCTTCCGCCAATGCCCATGGTATCTTGAGTGCGTAGTGATGTATGCGCGGTACAAATTTTGCGGGTATATGAAGTGGGCGGCGGAAGCCGAACTGCTATTTCCGCTCCGTGATTGATCGATCCTCGGGGGAAATTGCTTTTGACTCCCGATATTTGGTTAGTGAACCCTTTCGTCGTCCCTATCGTCTGGCGGCCCCCTCCCCTTGTGTTCGGCGTTGAGCTTGCCAGCCTGCTTGAAGACCCAACAGCTTCTGTTGGTATGATTAGCTGGTTTATCGAGGTGTCCGTGAATCTGGCAGGGTCGGTCCAATATCCTGTCTAGGTTGGATGGTCCGTCTCGGTTTGCGTTGGATGGCTTTTTCCGTTGACCGGGTTTGGGATTGTTGAATCCGGCATTGATCGCTATGTCGCGTGATCTTTCATTATCATTGTGACTGTTGTGTTTGCTTTGTCGTGGCTTGCCATTGCCGTCTCGGATTTCGGAGGTGCCCGAGTCGCTGGCGCTGTTGCTTCTACGAGTGAGCCAGCTGTCTTCTCCCGCTCAAAAGAGAGTCATTAGAGAGGTAAGGGATGTCATGTGTTTAGGTCCTTCTTGACCGAGGTGGTGTGCAAGCTACTCATCCCGGACGCTATGTTTGAAGGCCGCAAGGGCTTCTGCATCCGGACAGTCGACGATTTGGTTCTTTTTAACTAAGAACCTAGTCCAGAGCTTCCTAGCTGACTCTCTGGGCTGCTTGACAATGTGACTTAAGTCATCGGTGTCCGGTGGCCGGACATATGTTCCTTGGAAGTTGTCGCGAAATGCATCCTACAAATCTTTCCAACTGCCAATAGAATTTTTCGGCAGACTGTTTAACCAGTGCCGAGTTGGTCCTTTGAGTTTTAGTGTATGGCATGTTCATCAGGGCTATCGTGCCCGTACTCCCATTCATTCTGTTCGGACGTTGCCCCAACAGGGTCTTCATTGTCTTCGGCATCGTCCGAAGTATTATTTTCTCCGGTGCCGGTGTTGCTGTCTTTTGCACGGCGTGACGTAGAGCGGCGCCGCTGACGCCGGTGTCTATGTTGTGTCCCAGGAGGTTTATCCTTAACTGGGTCTTCTTTGTCATCGTCATGAGGTTCTTTACGTGTATCCACCATGTATACTTTGTACGAAGAAGTGGTCGTCCGGCATCCGATAACCGGCAGGTTTTGGCCATGTTCCTCCTCCCATCATCGTCCATACCGTCGATGTCTTCGGAGCCGTAATCGAGCAGGTCGGTTAAGTCGTCGACAGTGGCTATGAAGTGGGTGGCGGGTGGGGAGTGAAATTCTCCCTCGTTGGCCCCTAGTCCGAACCGATATAGTTCGGTTGCGGGACCTTCGCCAGGGACATGTTTTTAAAGAGTTTAGCATGTCGCCCAAAGGCGACTGCTGGAAGATGTCTATGGCGCTGAACTCGAAGATCGATAAACGATCAAGTTCGGCATCTGCGAGCTCACGTGGCTTGGAACTTATGGCCGGAGACGAGTCTAGAGTTCCGGTGAAAAAGACGTCGTGAGAGGTTGAGTCTATGTGCGGCTCCAACGCCGTGGAATCTGTGGCCTCCGTGGTGGGGTTGATCCTCCCGTCCTCAGATGGCGCAGTCTACTCTGGCTCTAAGGCCAGATCGGCTACAAGGGAGATCTCCTGGATGCGGTCTAATGACAAATTTAGGTCATGATCATCAGGGTGACCGGGGGTGGCAGCCGCGGTCTCGAATCCGGCGAGGATCGAGTCTCCACGGATGTCCGCAACGTAGTTCGAGCTCCCAAATCTGACCTGATGGCCAGGGGCGTAGCTAACGATCTGCTCCAGGTGGCCACATGAGTTGGCCCGCAGTGCGAAGCCGCCGAACATGAAGATATGTCCAGGAAGCAAAGTTTCTCCTTGGACAGTGTCACTATCGACGATTGAAGGGGCCATCAAAACCTTCCGTCGATGGCACAGTGGAACTCTCAATGAAAGCACCAATGTCAGTGTCAAAACTGGTGGATCTCGGGTAGGGGGTCCCGAACTGTGCGTCTAAGGTCCATTGTAACAGGAGACAAGGGACACGATGTTTACCCAGGTTCGGGACCTCTCTATGGAGGTAATACCCTATGTCCTGCTTGATTGATATTGATGAATATGAGTATTACAAGAGTTGATCTACCTCGAGATCATAATGGCTAAACCCTAGAGGTCTAGCTTGTATGGCTATGATAATGAATTCTCCCCATCTCTCGACTAATTCCTCCGGTTTATATAAGCACCGGGGGGGTCTAGGGTTACACAAGGTCGGTTACAAAGAAAGGAATCTACATATCCGGTCGCCAAGCTTGCCTTCTAGGCCAAGGAGAGTCCCATCCGGACACGGGTGCAGTCTTCCGTCTTCGTACCTTCATAGCCCATCAGTCCGGCCCATGGCTAACAGGTCGGACGCCCAAGGACCCCTTAGTCCAGGACTCCCTCAGCCGGCCCCCTTTCCTTCTCTCCTTCTCCCTCTTCCTTCTTCTCCTACTCCAACTAGGGAAGGGGGGAAACCTACTCCTACTAGGAGTAGGAATCCCCCTTGGGGCGCGCCATAGAGAGGGCCGGCCCTCCCCTCCTCCACTCCTTTATATACGGGGGAGGGGGCACCCCATAGACACACAAGTTGACAGTTGTCTTAGCCGTGTGTGGTGCCCCCTCCACAGATTTCCACCTCGGTCATATCGTTGTAGTGCTTAGGCGAAGCCCTGCGTTGGTAAATTCATCATCACCGTCATCACGCTGTCATGCTGATGAAACTCTCCCTCGGCCTTAGTTGGATCAAGAGTACGAGGGACGTCACTGAGATGAACGTGTGCAGATCGCGGAGGTGCCGTGCGTTTGATACTTGGATCGGTTGGATCACGAAGACGATCGACTACATCAACCGCGTTACTAAAAGCTTCTGCTTTCGGTCTACGAGGGTACGTGGACACACTCTTCTTGCTCGTTGCTATGCATCACCTAGATGGATCTTGTGTGTGCGTAGGAATTTTTTTGAAATTACTGTGTTCCCCAACAATGCACACCCTCTCTCACCCTCTCCATGCCTCCATTTTCTCCATACATCCCTCTCAACCTATGCCCCTTGTTTGCTAGAACTCTCTTGGACACGTGCTATATGGGTCTCTCTCTCCACTGCAAACAACCACACGCTATCTCCGTGTATCTCCTCACCTTTCTTTCTCTCTTGGATATGCATGCATGATATGTTTGCATAAGACACGCACACTTTCTCTCTATTATCGTGTGTTGCCCCTTTCTCTTTCAAACACACACACACTCTCTCTCTCTTTTTGCACACTCACTCTTTCTCCTTCACACACACTTGATCTCTCTCGACTTAGGAACTCTCTTTGATCCATAGCATATACATTTTTTGAAAAGTCAAACCTCACAAAGTTTGACCAGGTATGTGGAGAAAAACATTTACATCTAGAATGGCAGACATATATCATTAGATTCGTCACAAGATGTAGTTTCATAAGATATATCTTTGGTATTGCAGATATAAATAATTTTCTCTATAAACTTGGTAAAGCTTCCAATTTGACTATTGAAAAAATTATATGCACTACATTATCGAAAGGAGGGAGTATCTATTTCTCTCTCTACTCTCTCATGCACCACTCAGCCGCCTCGAGGCTCCTATCTCTCCATTAGGCTTTATATCTCCCTAGGTTACACATACACATATCTCGCTCGCACTAGATAGACCCATGCATCTAACACTCTCCCCCCTTGTTCTCTCTCTATCTCACACTGTAACACCCAGGATGCGGCTATATCTCCCACGTGTCGGGGCACGACTTAGAGGCATAGCCGCATTGTAGGTTTGTCACAAGAGGGGTAATCTTCACACAATCCCATGTACTGAAAAAGAATGGGATAAAGAGTTGGCTTACAATCGCCACTTCACACAAATACAAGTTAAACATACATCATCTAGAATACAATCAAGGTCCGACTACGGAACCAAAATAAAAGAAGACAACCCCAAATGCAAGATCCCCGATCGTCCCAACTGGGCTCCACTACTGGTCAACCGAAAAAGAAACAAAGCAATGATCAAGATCTTCATAGAGCACCCACTTGAGCTGGGTTGCGTCAACTGCACTGGTATCATTAGCACCTGCAACTGTTTGGAAGTATCTGTGAGTCACGAGGACTCAGCAATCTCACACCCGCTAGATCAAGACTATTTAAGCTTATGGGTAGGGAAGGGTAGTGAGGTGGAGCTGCAGCAAGCACTAAGCAGATATGGTGGCTAACGTACGCAAATAAGAGCGAGAAGAGAAGCAATTCACGGTCATGAACTGGAAGTGATCAAGAAGTGATCCTGAAACTACTTACGTTCTAGCATAACACAAGAACCATGTTCACTTCCCGGACTCCGCAGAGAAGAGACCATCACGTCTACACACGCGGTTGATGCATTTTAATTAAGTTAAGTTTCAAGTTCTCTACAACCGGATATTAACAAATTCCCATCTGCCACATAACCGTGGGCACGGCTTTCGAAAGTTCAAACCCTGCAGGGGTGTCCCAACTTAGCCCATCACAAGCTCTCACGGTCAACGAAGGATATTCCTTCTCCCGGGAAGACCCGATCAGTCTCGGAATCTCAGTTACAAGACATTTCGACAATGGTAAAACAAGACCAGCAAAGCTGCCTGAATGTGCCGACCAATCCTGATAGGAGCTGCACATATCTCATTGTCAGGGCACACCGGATTGTCCAAACTTCCGGTAAACCAGCCCAGAGTTGCCCCTAGTGGCCACCAGCGGCTGACAGGTTCGGACCAACACTTAGACAAGCACTGGTCCGGGGGGTTAAAATAAGATGACCCTCGGGCTCGAGAAAACCCAAGGGAAGGTTATAGGTTGTTAGGCAAATGTAAAACCAAGGTTGGGCCTTGCTGGAGGAGTTTTATTCAAAGCAAACTGTCAAGGGGTTCCCATAACACCCAACCACGTAAGGGATGCAAAATCAAGGAACATAACACTGGTATGACGAAACTAGGGCGGCAAGAGTGGAACAAAACACCAGGCATAAGGCCGAGCCTTCCACCCTTTACCAAGTGTATAGATGCATTAATTAAATAAGAGATATTGTGATATACCAACATATCCATGTTCCAACATGGAACAAACTTCAGCTTCACCTGCAATTAACAACGCTATAAGAGGGGCTGAGCAAAGCGGTAACATAGCCAAACAACAGTTTGCTATGATGGTTGGTTAGAGGCTTGACATGGCAATATGGGAGGCATTATATAGCAAGTGGTAGGTAGCGCGGCATAGCAAAAGAGCGAACAACTAGCAAGCAAAGATAGAAGTGATTTCGAGGGTATGGTCATCTTGCCTGAGATCCCGCAAGGAAGAAGAACGAGTCCATGAAGAAGACAAACGGGCGAAGTCGAATGAATCCTCACAAACGCGACGTTATCGGAACCAACCCGAAGAAGCAACATCGGAAAGAAGCAAACAACATGGTAAACAACCATCAATTAAGCATGGCATGATGCACAACCAAGTATGATGCATGTCCGGTTTAATGAGGCATGGCATGGCAAAAATGCACAAACAATCCTACAAATTAAGTGGAGCTCAATATGCAACTCCGTTGCATATTGATGAAACACCACGTGATTTATTTAGTTCTCTCTCGTTTAGTTACCCATTGATATTAAATGTTATTAAACATGGCAAGAGGTGAAGATTATTAAAACTACCTATCTAGGCAAGTTTAAATGAGGCCGAAAACAACAAACAACAACTCCGGAAAAACCTCAGATGCAATTTATGGATTTGGTACTGTTCTGTCCTAAACCATATTTTAGAGTTTTTAAACATGCAAGATTAATGCACCATGTTAAACTAGGCATTTTTCTACCCCATTTACATACAAAGTTTATTAAATTTGGAGCTATGGTTATTTAGTTACGAAATAAAACATTTTAGCATGGCAATAGGCAAATTTAAACAAACAACATTTTAGACATTTATAACATAGATGAAACCGGCATATTATTAAACTAGATGAAATTCTAAGCATTTTTCATATATAATGTTTTTACATATGATGCACGGTTTGCAAGTTTCAATATGCATGGAGTTTAGGGACTTTTCTGTAAAACTGCAGCCTCTGGACAAAAAGGAAAATTTGCTGAAAGAAAAAAACAGAAGCGGGCCAAATCTACCCAAAAGTGCATAGGAGAGGGGTGGGCGCGTCCTCACCCATGGACCAAGCCCAGCTCGGTCGAGAGGCTGGTCGGACGCTGCTGTGGGCCAGCCGCGAGGTGAGGAGGCGCTGGGCCTGGACCGCGGTCAACACGAGCGGTGGGCCGAGGCCCATGCATGGGAGGCATGCATGTGCTCGCACGCACTCATGCGAGCAGGCAGGAATGGCGGCCACCGGTGGCGGGGTGGCGCTCCGGTGGCGGGGCAGTCCAACAGACGACGGGGATGGACGCGAGGCGGCGGATCCAGGCGGTGGCTCAACGGATCTGGCACGGGGACGGCGGGAACGAGCACCGGTGACATGGCGCATGTTCTGGCGGACCTGCAGGACGACGGTGGTGACCCCATGCGGCGGCGGGGCTTCCTGATGGAGAAAAAGGATCATGAGAGGGGAAGAAGAGGGAGAACCAGAGGGAGGAGGAGAGGAACAAGGCGGCGGCCACTCATCTCTGACGAGGTCGGAACTCCGGTGAGGCTGATCTGGTAGGGTCGCGAGGCAGGGACGGGGATCCGGATCGGGAGCTCCTCTCCCGATCTGGAGCTCGGGGCGCAGGGGTGGTGCGGTTCGGGCTTCGGAGCCCAGATCGGGGCCCAAGCGGGCCTGGCACGAGCTCCGCGGGCCGCGGTGGCTGGAGGGAGGCAGGGGACAGGTGGCGGGCCCTCGTTGGCTGGAACGGCGGCGCTGGCGGCGGTTGGCGAGCGGGGTGGCGCCAAGTGGCCGAGATGGGTTCGGCCGGCGCTGAAAACGAGGAAGGAAACGGGAGTTTCCAAATCTGGTGGTCTAGGCCTTCCTTATATAGCAGGGAGGCTAGGGTTTGGGTCTAGGGGGTGATTTGGAGCCCTCCGATTGCGATCGGACAGTTTCGGGCGTGCGGAGGATTAGGTTAGGCCTAGGTGGGGCTAGAGGGTTGTGCAGATGGGTTGGTGTCGGTGTCAAAACCGGTGGATCTCGGGACACAATGTTTTACCCAGGTTCGGGCCCTCTTGATGGAGGTAAAACCCTACGTCCTGCTTGATTAATATTGATGATATGGGTAGTACAAGAGTAGATCTACCACGAGATCAGAGAGGCTAAACCCTAGAAGCTAGCCTATGGTATGATGGTATGTTGTGGTTGTTGCCCTACGGACTAAAACCCTTCGGTTTATATAGACACCGGAGAGGGTTAGGGTTACACAAGGTCAGTTACAAAGGAGGAGATTCCATATCCGTATTGCCTAGCTTGCCTTCCACGCCAAGTAGAGTCCCATCCGGACACGAGACGAAGTCTTCAATCTTGTATCTTCATAGTCTAACAGTCCGGCCAATGGAGATAGTCCGGCTGTCCGGAGACCCCCTAATCCAGGACTCCCTCAGTAGCCCCTGAACCAGGCTTCAATGACGACGAGTCCGGCACGCAGTATTGTCTTCGGCATTGCAAGGCAGGTTCCTTCTCCGAATACATCACAGAAGAATTTGAATACGAGGATAGTGTCCGACCCTGCAAAATAAGTTCCACATTCCACCGTAGAGAGAATAATATTTTCGCAGATCTAATTTGTTGGCTTGTTTTGGCAGCGTGACGTTACGTCATGGCCCGATGATTATTCGAACCGCTTCTTTTAACCAGCCCCGCACATAACACGAGGCAGTTTTTCGACACGTCTTGTCAAAGCAGAGATCGTGTCCCCTTATTACGGGATTCTCATCAATACGGGCGTGGGTAACCCAACCGCGCCATCAATTGCGGCACTTGGGGGATAAGCGAGTTTTACTAGGCAAGTGGGGACGCTTAGTTTCGTCCGCCCATATAAAGGGATAAGGATTCACCTTTCTATCCACGCCTTCTTCCTCCCTTACTCATCCGTTTTCACACACTCGAGCTCTAACGCCCAAGTCCGCACTTCCCACCTCAACCTTCTCCAATCATGTCCGGAGCAGGAGGCAGGTGGATGGTCTCCTCCGTCACGGAGGGAGACATCAAGAAGCTACGCGAAGCCGGATACCTAGCCGTGAACATCGCGCATCGGCTGCCCGCCGCGGGGCAGATCGTCCCTACCCTAGAACCTCATGAGAGGGTAGTTTTCCTTCACCACTTCCTCCGCGGACTAGGGTTTCCCCTCCATCCATTCGTCTGTGGTCTCATGTTCTACTATGGGCTAGACTTTCATGATCTGGCCCCGAACTTCATCCTCAACATTTCGACATTCATCATCGTGTGTGAGGCTTTCCTCCGCATCCGGCCCCACTTCGGCCTGTGGTTAAAGACCTTCAATATCAAGCCGAAGGTGGTACGAGGCCAACAAGCAGAATGTGGCAGAGCCATGGTGGGCAAGATGCCCAACGTCATATGGCTCGAAGGCTCCTTCGTGGAGACAATAAAGGGATGGCAGTCGGCGTGGTTCTACATCACCGAGCCGCGCGACGCCAAATGGGCGGTAGCCCCCGAGTTTTGATCCAGATTCCCTACACGGCTCACTTCCTGGAAAGAGAAGGGTCTGTCGTGGGGTTCATCGGTGGAGCTGGATGGACTCCAGAAATATATCCAGAGTATGGCAAGCAAGAAGCTCAAGCTTGTCAACATAGTCCAAGTTATGCTCATCCACCGGATCCTGCCGTGTCAACAACGGGATTTTACCTTATGGGAGTTGGACCCGGCCCAGCACCAGACTCTGAGCGAGCTCTTCGATACAACGCACAAGGACATCTGGAAGGTGTTGTTTAAGGGCGCCGAGGTCCCTCCTTCTCTCGCCGAGGATCGTGGACTAAGCGCAAAGCGCCTAGCGCGTTCATTGAGTTCAATACGTCCCGTAAGACATTTATTTTCCCTAGCTTAATTATGTGCAGGGTCTAATCTCCAGGCCTTTGACAGGACTGGGTGGAGATGTCGGGGCAGATCGACTGTCCAGCCCCTTTGCCTGAAGATACTGCGGGCGCTCTCCTGACGGAGATGCTAACTCCGGCTCCATACAAGGTGTCGGAGAAGACCAAGAAGGCCAAGGGAACCCGAAAGAATTTCCAGTGCCAGGTGTTATCGGACTCATCATCCGATAACTCTGCGGCACAGTCCTCCCTCGAAGACGAGGAGGAAGAAGAAGGTGCTCCCCCTCCAGGCGAGGGAGACAAGAAAAGGAAGGCCGCCCCATCTGGGGAGGCCGAAGAGTCCAAGAAGGGAAGAACTCTCCTTCCAGACAGTTCCACCACCGCCGACGAAGGTGAAGACGATTGGTTGCCCAGGGCCAAGCCCCCGGGGAGATCGTAAGTGTTCGGATACCAGAGTAACTCATGGAATTCCTTTGTCGCACTGTTTTCCCTAATCGCCGAACATAATTATGCAGGCCGCCACGAGCCAATATCGAGGTATCATCGGACGGCTCCTTGGGCTTGTCGGACATGGATAGCGATCCAGTCCCGACCGCCACCTCCCCTCATCCTGCCGACGATGCCGATGTGTTTTCTCAAGAGGCACCGGATCGAGGGGAGATAGTCCCGGAGGCGCCTCAAGGCGACCTTCCGGGCTCCGGGAGCCGAGGGGACGGGGCCCCCGAGAGCTCCGAGTTCAGCCCTCAGCCGAACACCGCGTGGACCCTCCGGTGGCTCGGGCAGGCGACCTCCTTCTAAGAGGGGCAAGACACCTGTGCCGGTGACCTCTGTCCATCCAGAGGCACCGGAGAATCTGCTGGAAGCGCTTCGCAGCGCTTCCATCGACGAGGAGCACCGCACTATCATGAGTGCGGTGATCCAGAAGGTTCAGTCCGCCAAAAGCGGATTGACCGAAGCATGTGCCAGCCTTCTAACAGGCTTTGAGGTAAGTGTTTTAAAATGTAGTAGAAATATTACCGCATAGACAGTAGCCCCTGATGCTTTGTTTGGTGTTCACAAAGAAAAGCCGAACAGAGGATCAAATAATATCGCAGGAGTCTAATATAAGTGTGTCAATACGCATATGCAGGCTTCGCTACTAGCGTCTGCCGCACTGACTGCGGTGGTCGCCGTACTGAAGCAGGACCTCGAGGGGTCCAGGAAAGAGCTCGGCCTTGCCAAGAGGCAGCTCAAGGAGAACAAGGGTAAGTAATACCCCGTCTATAGATATGTATATATAAAAAAGGACGCGATTGCAAAATGACAGGATCATTGTATGTTTGCTAGGGGCCACGACCGAGGTGGCGACCCTGAAGCAAGCGCTAACCAAGGCCGAAGATAAAGCGGCCAAGGAGCGCACCGAGCGAGAGAAGCACGAGGCTCGGGTGGGCGAGGTGCAGCAAGAGCTCCAGGCTCTCGTGGCGAAGCACGAGGCGTTGGAGCTTGACTCAAAGACACGGGAGTCTGAGCTTGCCGTGGCCCTCGAGAGTGTAAAAAGTGCCAAGGCCGAAGCCCAAAAGGCCCTCCAAGAGATCGATGCGATGAAGAAGATAGCAGCGGGTAAGGCTTTCTACATGCAAAGCAGGCATGTAAAAGTAAATTACCGATTACTTACCCGGATCCGGAGCTCTTCAGGAGCATTCGCAGATATGCCCCGCAGTGTGTCCGATGCCGCACAATTTTACCAGGCCGAGGACGGAAGCTCGATGGAGAAGTTGTTCTGGTCTTAGTATGCTGAGGCCGAACATCCGGTGCCAATGAGCGACCAGCTGAAGCAGATGGTCGAGCTAGATAAGGCGGCCGATCAGGCCATGAAGAGCTTTATAGTCCGGCTGTGGCCTGGCGACGCCCTTTCGAATAGCTTCTTCGGCCTGGTGAGGCGGCTTATGGATGCCTGCCCGCGGCTGGAGGTCGTCAAGCGATCTGTCTGCATTGAGGGTGCACGCCGGGCTTTTGCCCATGTGAAATTGCAGTGGGTCAAGCTAGACACCGTGAAGCTGATCAAGGAGGGGCCACCGGAGGGCAAGGAGCACCCCCACCCCGAGATGTACTATGAGGGTGTTCTGCCGGGTGCCCGTCTCATCGCGGATGAGTGTTCAAAAGATGTAATATTTGAATGAGACTTGCTCGTTTTATCCTGTATGTATGAAAACTTGTTTCATATGCGCTATGCAACGCTTGTTGGAATTTAAAATATTACCTTCTATTTGGCTGTCTATCCAATCTGAGAGATGGCTAGTCCTCGGCTTCTGCCCCCATGCCATGAGTGCTGGGGTGTTCGGGATAAACCTGAGCACTCTTGTTCCCATGTTTGGATCCTTCGAGGGAGGTGCTCAGCACAGCAAACAATGCAACCGGACTAATAATGCTTTATCACTCTCACTTAGCCATAGAATTCTATAATTTTAAATTTCGGCGAAGCCCCTGGTATTCGGAAGGCCGAATTCGGGGCGTGATACACGCCTTTAAGCCGGACAGGGCTGGCCCCTCACTCTAAGCGGCATAAGTCTTTAGGGACTTGAAAACCTCGCCGAACAGCGACCGGTCTCTCGCCTTATCATGACAGTCAGTTTTAGCTTTCTCTACTGAGGTGCTGAACCCAACAGAACCGGGGCACAATCGCAGTAGTTCTCCTAGTGCTACCTTAGCCGATAGAGCGGAACGTAAGGTACCAAAACATAGGAGTCGGGCAAACCCAACATTTGACCAAAGACATTATTCGGAGCTGATGCATATAATGCTATAAGTTCGGGCTGCCGCACTTGTGAAAGTGTTCGGACTTTTCACACCGCATTGCGGGGTACGTAAGCCCCTGGTGTATTGGCCGTACCATGGTGTACGGTTGCAAGGCATCATTAATGAACACATAGATATATATATAACAAGAATGCAATAATAGTCGTAATGTCATGCATTGTTTATTAAAAAATTGCGTTAAAGCAGAGTGATACAGATAGTGCGATAAGCAAAGAGTAGGACTATGTCCCCTCCAAGGGCAAGCTGAGGAATGATATTAAATTGAATATTTCACTCGTTACTGTAATCAACCTGGGAATTCCATGGTATAACGTAGTTGTCTGCCTCCTTGGTTACTGCATCATGTGTTCGGCAATAGTGCTGCCGGACGGTGTTTCCAGAGATTAAGGTCCTGAAAGAAAAAGAAAAATAACCGAACGGGAAGCCCCTAGTGCGGTTTAGGCCGCGTCTTGGGGCGTGCCACAGTTGTGCCCCCCTCCCCACTTGTGCCCATGGTATTTTTAATGCGTAATTATGTACGCGTGGCATGAGTTTTGCCGCTGGGCTGGGATTGGGGTGGCCGCCGTATTGCTACGCGAGCTCAGATCGCGCCAGGCGGTCTTTTTGCCGATTGCCCCGAGCGCGCTTGAAGGTGTTCGGGCTGTGAAGCGCCGAACTTGTTGATTGCCTAGAGAGGCTGCTTTGCGTTTCTGCTGCGAGGGCTGCGGTGTGCTCCTCTGTTCGGATAGAGCGCTCTGTGTTTCCATTGACTGTAATAACTCCGCGAGGTCCTGGCATCTTGAGCTTGAGGTATGCATAGTGCGGTACCGCATTGAGTCTAGCAAATGCGGTTCGCCCGAGCAGCGCGTGATAACCACTGCGGAACGGGACTATATCGAAGATTAACTCTTCGCTTCGGAAATTATCCGGGGATCCGAAGACCACTTCTAGTGGAACTGAGCCTGTGCAATGGGCCTCTACACCTGGAATGACGCCCTTAAAGGTTGTTTTTGTGGGTTTGATCCTTGAGGGGTCTATACCCATTTTGCGCACTGTGTCCTGATAAAGCAGGTTCAGGCTGTTGCCGCCATCCATAAGGACTCGAGTGAGGTGAAATCCATCAATGATTGGGTCTAGGACCAGTGCGGCGAATCCGCCATGACGGATACTAGTGGGGTGGTCCCTGCGACCGAAGGTCATCGGGCAGGAGGACCAAGGGTTGAACTTTGGGGCGACTGGCTCCAACACATATACGTCCCTGAGCGCACGCTTCCGCTCCCTCTTGGGGATGTCGGTTGCGTATATCATGTTCACCGTCCGCACTTGCGGGGGAAACCTCTTCTGTCCTCCAGTGTGCGGCTGTCGGGGCTCCTCCTCGTCATCGCTATGTGGCCCCTTGTCCTTGTTTTCGGCAATTAGCTTGCCGGCGTGCTTGAACAACCAACAATCCCTGTTGGTGTGATTGGCTGGCTTGTCTGGGGTGCCGTGTATTTGACAGGAGCGATCGAGTATACGGTCCAAGCTGGACGGACCCGGCGTACTTTGTTTGAATGGCTTTTTCCGCTGACCGGGTTTAGAGCCTTTGAATCCGGCATTGACTGTCGTATCCTCAGTATTTTCGCTGTTAATGCGGCGCTTATGCTTGTTGCGACGTGACCTACTATTGCCGTCCTTGGTATCTGAGGTACCATGGTTCTTTGGTATGTTATTACTGCGAGCCAGCCAGATGTCTTCTCCCGCACAAAAGCGGGTCATGAGCGTCGTGAGAGCTGCCATAGATTTCGGCTTTTCCTGACCAAGGTGCCGGGCTAGCCACTCGTCTCGGATGTTGTGCTTGAAAGCCGCTAAGGCCTCCGCATCCGGACAGTCGACGATTTGATTTTTCTTTGTAAGGAACCGAGTCCAGAATTGCCTGGCCGACTCTTCTGGCTGCTGAATTATGTGGCTCAAATCATCGGCGTCTGGTGGTCGCACATAAGTGCCCTGAAAGTTGTCGAGGAATGCGGCTTCCAGATCTTCCCAACAGCTAATGGAGTCCGCTGGCAAGCTGTTAAGCCAATGCCGCGCTGGTCCTTTGAGCTTTAGTGGGAGGTATTTGATGGCGTGTAAGTCATCACCGCGGGCCATGTGGATGTGGAGGAGGAAATCCTCAATCCATACTGCGGGATCTGTTGTGCCATCGTATGATTCAATATTTACAGGTTTGAAACCTTCTAGGAATTGATGTTCCATTACTTCGTCTGTGAAGCATAAGGGGTGTGCGGTGCCTCTATATTGGGCTATATCGCGACGCAGCTCGAATGGATCTTGCCCGCTGTTTTCGGCCTGGCCGGATTTGCTTTTACTGTATCCGGCGTGACATTTGTCGTCTCGCAGAGTGGTGCGCCCTCGTGATCCGTAGATCGATCTTGTATGCTTTGCCTTGTCCTCCAATATGTCTCGCAGGTCTGGCATATCTCCCCATGCCTTTTTATTTGAATGGCGTTGGGGTGGAGGCTGAGCTTTTGGCTAGAATGCCTCTCTATCGCGGCCATGAGGTGGCCGATCAGCCGTATCATATGCTTCTTCCTCCAGTCGGGGTAGTAACCTGCGCCTTGGGTAACTCTTGGAGGGGCGCTCGAGTTTATATTCCTCGGCCGCGAGGACTTCAGTCCATCTGTCAGCTAGCTGATCTTGATCAGCTTGAAGCTGCTGCTGCTTTTTCTTCAGGCTATTTGCCATGGCCATAAGTCGGCGCTTGAAGCGCTCTTGTTCGACGGGATCCTCTGGTACGGCGAATTCATCGTTGCTGAGGCTTGCCTCGTCTTCGGAGGGGGCATGTGATTGTCATCCTCCTCCTCTCCGTCTGCCGCTCTCTCGGGAGAGCTGGCTCCTCCATCCTCCTGCTCTAAATCTTGCTGTAGGGGTTTGTTGTTGTCTTCGGCACTATCCGGAGTGTTATTATCTCCTGTGCCAGTATCACCACTTTTTCTTTGGCAGGACTTAGAGCGGTGCCGCTGACGTCGGTGTTTGGGTTTCTTCTTGGAGGGGTTATCCTCCGCTATCCCGTCGCCATTGTCTTCTTTGGATGTATCCACCATGTATATGTCATATGACGAGGTGGCTTTCCAGTGCCCTATAGGTGCTGGTTCATGTTCGTCTCCTACATCGTCGTCCATACCGTCGATGTCTTCGGAGTCGAAGTCGAGCATGTCGGTTAAATCATCGATAGTGGCTACGAAGTGGGTGGTGGGTGGGCGTCGAATTTCTTCGTCGTCCGCATCCCAATCATGTTGGCCATAATCCGGCCAGGGCTCTCCTAACAAAGAGAGAGACCTTAGTGAATTCAGAATGTCGCTGAAGGGCGAGTGCTGAAAGATATCCGCGGCAGCGAATTCCATGATCGGCGCCCAATCGGATTCGATTGGCAGGGGCACGGATGGTTCGGAGTACGGAAAAGAGTCCGACACCTTGGAGTCGCGGGCTGCGTAGAGGGTTAGGCTGGTGTTCGGCTCAATCGCCGTTGA
This sequence comes from Triticum aestivum, assembly GCF_018294505.1. Taxonomy (NCBI): domain Eukaryota; kingdom Viridiplantae; phylum Streptophyta; class Magnoliopsida; order Poales; family Poaceae; genus Triticum; species Triticum aestivum. The sequence goes on from NC_057812.1 coordinate 146,375,043, forward strand.
GACTGCAGCCCCTGAGGCGGTGTCTAACCACCCGTCCTCGACTGGCGCAGTTGGCTCTGAGCTAAGGGTCGGAGCTGGTGTGGGCGCGGCCTCTGGGGTACTGTTCGGTGGTAGAGCTAGGTCATACCCATCATGACAGTGCGGCACGCCGGCTGTGGCTCGAATCCGTCGAAGATCAAGTCTCCGCAGATGTCGGCCGTGTAGTTCAAACTTCCAAGCCTGACCTGATGGTCAGGTGCGTAGCTTTCAATCTGCTCCAGGTGGCCAAGCGAATTAGCCCGCAGTGCAAAGCCGCCGAATACGACGATCTGTCCGGGGAGAAAAGTCTCACCCTGGACCGCATCGCTATCGATGATAGTGGGAGCCATCAAGCCTAACGGCGACGACACAGAGGAACTCTCAATGAAAGCACCAATGTCGGTGTCAAAACCGGCGGATCTCGGGTAGGGGGTCCCGAACTATGCGTCTAGGCCGGATGGTAACAGGAGGCAGGGGACACAATGTTTTACCCAGGTTCAGGCCCTCTTGATGGAGGTAAAACCCTACGCCATGCTTGATTAATATTGATGATATGGGTAGTACAAGAGTAGATCTACCACGAGATCGAAGAGGCTAAACCCTAGAAGCTAGCCTATGGTATGATGGTATGTTGTGATTGTTGCCCTACGGACTAAAACCCTTCAGTTTATATAGACACCGGAGAGGGTTAGGGTTACACAAGGTCGGTTACAAAGGAGGAGATATCCATATCCGTATTGCCTAGCTTGCCTTCCACGCCAAGTAGAGTCCCATCCGGACACGAGACGAAGTCTTCAATCTTGTATCTTCATAGTCTAACAGTCCAGCCAATGGAGATAGTCCGGCTGTCCGGAGACCCCCTAATCCAGGACTCCCACAGTTGGACTGAGAGGAAAGAGGATGAATGCAGCCCGGCGACTGTTTCCGGAGACCGAAAACGTCCGACGATAGACCGGCTATACTACCACTATAGTTATCCGTTGGGGCATCAAACGGACTCCGAATGCGATGAAACTTGGCAGGCGGCCTACCTAGAACATAACAACACCGCATGACAACGTTCAACCCATTCCGAGAACATTTTTCGGCCACTCATAAAATACTATTTCGGACGTGCCGCGGGCGCGTGCAAGTGTGTCTGGACTCTGAACGGACAACGGAGAGAACGAGGAGACCAGGACGGATGCAAGTTTCGAAAACATGATGATGCAATGCACATGATGACATGATGAAATGCAACACGCAAGCAAATGACATGGCAACATCGGAGAATAACTGGAAGACACCTGGCGCATCAGTCTCGGGGCGTCACACCACTCCACCACTACGAGAGGATCTCGTCCCGAGATCTAGGATGGCACCGGAGGGAAACAAAAGAGGAAGAGAAGAGGTAAAACTAAGTTGCTTCTTTGACGAATAAGTGAAACCAAAGAACCTTGCGCGGTTGAACAAATTGAAAGAAAGAATGCAATGAAGATGAACGAAGTTGAAAACACTCCGTTAGAAAAGAGGAACAAGGAACATTACTAGAACCTTGTAGGTTGAAAGACATAAGAAAAAGGGTTGCAATGGACAAGAGGTACATGCAAGCACTCTGGTAGAAACGAGATTTACAAGGAACGATAAGGATCAATTACGACAACACTCCGGTTAAAAAAAGATAGAGAAGGAATAAGAATGATATAATTTGGGCAGCACTCCCACTGTAAATGAAAGGAATTGAACATGAACTTGGGAAGATTGGATGATACTTGACAAAATCACTAACACATCGCCTCCAGAACTACTGAAAGAATGGCACAAAGGGTAAGAAAGATTTCAGGCAGCACTCCAGTTGAGAAGGGAGGCAAAACTTGATAAGATGAAAGAACTTGAATGAAGGACACGACACTCCGGTTGAATGGATAAGCAAAAGGAAAGAACATGATCTTTACAAAATGAGATGATGGGTCGAAGAGAGTTACATCACAATTCCTTCGGAACAAATGAGTGGAATGAAAAGAATGGAGAAGAGAACATCAACTTCCACCATGAATGAACATGAAGGAGCCTTCCTGCGAAGAAGGGTTGAACGGAGTTGTTGGAAAATCAACAACAAAAAGAATAAGCTTGTAGTGGCCTTATGGAAAATGTCTCAAAATTATGAGGTGAAATTCTTCCACTAACGGAAACAATAGATTGGATTGATATGAACAAGGAGACGAGAAACTTAATTCACCGGGAGGATAAATGAAGAACTTGGGTCATTTATAAGCACCATAAATAGTAACAATCCTTAAGGAAAGCTTTAGGTGAAATATAACCCAAGATAATTCCAATGAAGAGATTGATGGATTGAAAAGATCTCCAGAATGAATTGAAAATGATGTATTTAAGATATGTCACTCTTGAAAACTTGTGAATCATGAAACACGAAGGGAAATTATCAACAATGACATAACATCACCTCAAAAGATGAGATATGAAAGAATTGCATTTCGGAATGCGGGGAGGAGAATACATGAATTCCTCAAAACAAAACATGTGTTGAGCACCATGTTTAATTTTGAGTATAGCTTGGTGGGCCATAAATTCAAGAGAAATCTTGAAGAACGAATGAAGAATGAAAGGAATCCTTGACGAACAACCATCTAGAGCCTCCATGAAGAACTCCGGTAATAAAAGAATGATCAAAAAGAAGTGAAGGATGAAAAGAATAAGATAGAAGCCTTGCAGTGATTGGCTTTGTGATGATATAATTGAGAGAGCTTGGAACTCCGGGAAAAGAAAAGATGAAACCATTGAAACCGAGAATTTTTTATGAACCTCCGAAATTAGGAATTGAATTCACTCGATGAAACAAGAATAAGGATTACATTACGCGTATCCTTCACCACTTTAGATTGATGACAAGCAACGGATTTGGCATACTACTTATTCTCGTAGAAAGGATTAAGATAGATATAGCGCGAACTTGAGAAGGTCTTGATGGAACAACCGGTGGGATTTGAAAGAACGAATGAATTGATAGGATAACCAAGGAATAGAACTCTTCAATGAACCACCGTAAGAATTGAAAATGAATGTAGCACAGGAACAATTCACCAGGAAGAATTGGAAAACGAATGAAGATACTTGCTAGGATTCATATACATGAGAACAAAGAGATCACAAGCTGATTAGAGAATACTTGAGCGATGCACCGGTAAGATTTGGAGAACGAGAGCTAAAAGCTGGAACGAATAATTCTGAGATGATGCGCTCCGGATGATCAAACTGAAAAGACTCCTGAATTGCTCCGGATGGGTGAAAAGACTATCTCACAATCGAAAACAATTAAGGGAGGACGGCATAAAGCTAGCACCACGAATCTTCGAGAGAACGGACCAAGATTTAGAGGAAACACTTCTTCTGTCTTCATATGTTGAGAATGACGATGAGAAACACCACCATGAATTGTTGAGGCACTCTGGATGGAAATTAGAAAGGTTGAACCAACAATGAAAAGAATTTGAAAGATCTTGGTGAAAGACATTTGACTGATGATAATTCATTCTTACATCAAACTTTAGAAGATTTGGAAGTAGCTCCGAGAAAAATAGAAGAGTCAGGTAAGATCCTGGGAAAAGACCTATGGGTTAGGGCCCACTCAAAACAAACACCGCTGAAAAGATTGCTTGAAAAGAGATATTGCACCGGTTGAACTAAATGTCTCAAAAGAGATAACATCCTCGGAAGAGCTTGAATGAATGCAGAGTGGAAACACAAATCTTCTGAGATATCTTCAGCACTCCAGAACAAATGGAAAATGAGAGGTGAATGATTAAGAGGTGCACCGGCATAAGAAAGCATTTGACACGAGAAAAGGATATGATCGACAAATCTTGACTTGAATCCACCAGAGAAGAAAAGAATGAAGAATGACGAACTTGAAGTTTCGTTAGTATCTTCATGAAGAATCATCGGATAAGGACATTGACGGAAAAGAATGGAGAGACTTCATGTAACACCCCGGATATGACTTTCCCAATTTGTACTACAACTCTTGCCATTTCCGGCGTTAAGTTATTTTATTTTCTTGGGTTTGGGTATTTGACTCCGTGTGTTGTTGTCGTTGTCATGCATCTCATATCATGTCATCATGTGCATTGCATTTGCATACGTGTCATCTCATGCATTCGAGCATTTTCCCCGTTGTCCGTTTTGCATTCTGGCGCTTCGTTCTCCTCCGGTGGTCATTTCTACCTTTCTTTCGTGTGTGGGGATTAAACATTTCCGGATTGGACCAAGACTTGCCAAGCGGCCTTGGTTTACTACCGGTAGACCGCCTGTCAAGTTTCGTACCATTTGGACTTCGTTTGATACTCCAACGGTTAACCGAGGGACCGAAAAGGCCTCGTGCATGTTGCAGCCCAACACCCCTCCAATTTGTCCCGAAACTCACTAAAACCCTCTCCATCATCTAGAGCGTTCGATCACGATCGCGTGGCCGAAAACCGCACCTCATTTGGAGCTTCCTAGCTCCTCCTACCTCTATAAATAGGTCCCTCCCCGAAATTTCGGGTCATTTCCAACCCTAACCTAGTCTCCTCCCACCTCTCGCCGCCGGACACGTCTGATTCGGGCCGGACGTGTCCGACTTGCCCTACCACCGCCACGTGTCACTGCCCCGTTGGCGCGTCCGCCGCCCCCGCGCCGCCGGCCCGCCGGGCCCGCCTCCGGCCCCCGAGGCCCAGATCTCTGCCGCCCGAGCGCCCGCGCTGTGATGGTCTGGCTTATTAGGGATGATAGACTACTCATATCAATAAGGAATTCCTTCTTTTCCGGTAGCCCATTCAGACAAAACTCCAAAGTTAAGCGTGCTCAGCTTGGAGTAGTGTTAGGATGGGTGACCGACCGGGAAGTTGCTCCCGGGTGCGCACGAGTGAGGACAAAATGCGCAGAAAAGACTAGTATTGATTTGTGGGGCCAGTCTAGATCCCGCCAGCAGTAACGACCATCGGCGGGTGTGTCCGGGGCGTTACAAGTTGGTATCAGAGCTGACCCTCGCGGTTACACGGATGGTTGCGGACAGGTGCGTGGTCATGTTGTTCATGACGTTTGTGACCCGTCGTGGCACCCGGCATGGCACATGTACCGGACTGGAAGCACAGACGTTTGTGCCAAGAGGGGACGTTCCTGTGGCCCGATGAGGACATCGGTTCCTCTGAGTGGGGGTGTATGTGATGTCCTGGCTTATTAGGGATGATAGACTACTCATATCAATAAGGAATTCCTTCTTTTCTGGTAGCCCATTCGGACAGAACTCCAAAGTTAAGCGTGCTCAGCTTGGAGTAGTGTCAGGATGGGTGACCGACCGGGAAGTTGCTCCCGGGTGCACACGAGTGAGGACAAAGTGCGCAGAAAAGACTAGTATTGATTTGTGGGGCCAGTCTAGATCCCGCCGGTGTGTCCGGGGCGTTACACGCGCCTCCATCGCCGTCTCCGCCACCCACTCCATCGGCCGCCGGCCGCCGCCACCGACCTCGCCGGCGTCGCGGACCCGGCGCTCCCTTCCGGTGACCACCCACTTTGCGCCGGCCACCGCCACCATCGCCGCCGACCTCGCCGCCTTGCCGCCCCAACCGGATCCGGCTAGGAGAGGGCCGAATCCGGCGATCTCCTCTACTCCGGCGACGCCCTGCCCCTTCTCCAGCGAGCCCGCCGCCGACCTCGGTTCGCCGGCGATCCAGATCTGAAACCCTAGAGGTTGTTTTTTTCTCTAAGTCCCCAATTTCTCAGATTTTTGGCAAACTTTGATGCATCGTAACTTTGCATCCGTAACTCCGTTTTGGGCATATAGCGTATCAAAATGTTCATCTCAGAGAGTACATCATTTCATTCCATTGCATCATTTTCATTTGAGTTCATCTTGATGCCCGAAATGCTGTTAGAAGAGGGCTACTTGAGATAATTGTCAGATCTGTTGCTCCATTTAGATAATTGTCATTTTTGCCATGATTATTGGGTGCATGATATGCCCATGAGCTCTACATATGTTTTGTTAAGGGTTTTGCCATCTTTCAAGAGGTGCAACCTATGTATTTTTGTGATGTGTGTGGTGACTAGCACAAGCTTGCCAAGTGAGGCACTTGATAATTCTGATTTCAGGGACTTAGCATTTCCACTAAGTCCTTGAGGTATTTATCTCATATGGCCATATGTTCATGTTGTTTCCTAGTTATCCGTGCCTCTTTTGAGGATGATCAGTAAGGATGTTTTGTTAATCTTGTAGTGCTCTATCCATCCATGTCTTTGTTTGCAATTATGGAGCACCCTAGCTTGAGTCAATCGAGCTCTACTTTTGCTACTTCGTGAATCTGGGCAGATTGTCTACTTGTTAGCGATTTTGCCGAGGATGTTGTAGTTGTTCCTTGCATGCTATGCTATTGTTCTTGCCATGTCTAGCTTGCATTTTGTGTATTCTTGATGGGTGTATGCTTAGTTTGTCAAGACTTGCTCTGTAGTGATTGCATCGAGCTCGTAAACATGCCTACTTGATATCTGTTTTCAGCATGCTCCAGTTTTCACTAAGTCTGAGAACTGATTATGTTTTTGCCATGTTCACATGCTTGCAATTGTATTTTCTGATCCCTTTTGGCTCAAGGTCACTAAGGGGCTTTTGTTAAGCTCTTTGAGTAGCTCCATGCCATGCTTTACTTTTCCATGTTCAGGTCCTGTAGCATGTAGTTTTGTTGCTCCGAAGTGTGCTACCTGATCTGAAATTCCAGAAAAGTGTTAATTTCACTAAGTCTGAAATCTGTTTGCCATATGCATTTTTGCCATGCTTGTTTGAACCTGTTAATGGATGATTTGGCCGTAGCTCAGTGCTAGACTTTTGTTAAGCATCTTGAATGCATCCCTGCCATGTATTTTGATGTCATGTTTGGGTGTTGTAGCTTGTTCACCTCATTACATTTAGATGGCTACTTGCTGTAAATCGCAAACCGGTGTCATATTTGAATTGCTTGCCATTTCCAAACCATAACTCCGATTTCGGCGTTCTTTATATCGTTTTCAAGCGATTTCATCTCATCTTTCCAGTGGCACACTTGGATTTCCAAGTTGAGGCCACGTTCATGCATTCCTTGTCACATCTTGCATATGCATCCCGCATAGCATACCATGTTTGCATCATATTGTCTGATCCTTGCACGTGGTTGATTGTGTTCTGTTTGCTTGTTTGTCTTGTTTGGGTAGAGACGAGAGACGAGTTCACTAACGAGGAGCCCATTGAGTGTGCTTTCGAGGATCCAGTCAACTCTGACAACTTTGCAGGCAAGATGATCATACCCTCGAAATCACTACTATCTTTGCTATGCTAGATTGCTCGCTCTTTTGCTATGCCAATGCTACGATGCCTACCACTTGCTTTCAAGCCTCCCAAATTGCCATGTCAAACCTCTAACCCACCATGTCCTAGCAAACCGTTGATTGGCTATGTTACCGCTTTGCTCAGCCCCTCTTATAGTGTTGCTAGTTGCAGGTGAAGATTGGAGGCCGTTCCTTGTTGGAACATTTATTTACTTGTTGGGATATCATTATATTGCCTCGTTATCTTAATGCATCTATATACTTGGTAAAGGGTGGAAGGCTCGGCCTCTCGCCTAGTGTTTTGTTCCACTCTTGTCGCCCTAGTTTCCGTCATATCGGTGTTATGTTCCTGGATTTTGTGTTCCTTACGCGGTTGGGTTATAATGGGAACCCCTTGATAGTTCGCCTTGATTAAAGCTTTTCCAGCAATGCCCAACCTTGGTTTTACCATTTGCCACCTAGCCTTTTTTCCCTTGGGTTTCCGGAGCCCGAGGGTCATCTTTTTTTAACCCCCCCCCCCCCGGGCCAGTGCTCCTCTGAGTGT
>NC_057812.1:146384443-146386043 GCF_018294505.1 Triticum aestivum
GATGAGAACATTGTCTTGGTGCCTCCTGTCAGGGGTTTTGTGGAAGTGTCCCGGGAAGTTGAGCTTTGAGGTGTTGTCGTCATAATTTTATCGTTGCAGTTCTAGAATACCTGAGTTTAGTACGCCGACATCGAAAATCTCTTTTATGCAGTTCGTTGGTGAGATAACCTCGACGCCACCCAGTACTGGGGTGGGAGTTCGGGAGTATGGCCATAACTTGTATAACGGATGCTTTTCGAAGGTTGAGGTAGATGGTTTCCGAAGTTTTTCTCGGTTATGTGTTGAAGGATGGATACAGCTGGATGTAGGAATTGCTAGATTTGGGTGAGATATTATGCTTCCCCTGCATCCCCAACACCTAATTGCATAACCGGAAAGGTTCGGGAGTTTCATAGGTGGGAATTCTAGTAGCTCTAGTTCTTCTTCCACGGATATTGGTTTGAGATTGGGATTTCTTACCGATTATTCGTTCTTGATCCGTACCTTGTTGATTTATTTCTCTACCTAAATTCTAAGTGGCTTCTCAATTTATGGATATGTGACCATTTCAAGAGGAATGCATTCGTTCATTTTGTTCGGATGTGAAGACTATATCTTGCAATTTTCATTCCGTTGGATTCAGCTTCAATATTTATCTATCAATGTGCTAATGGATGTCAACCTCTTCAGGATGGCTCCTCCAACGCGCACGACTCCGAATCCTGATCCGCCACCACCTCCACCTCCTTCGAAGGCATGGCAAGCGGTGATTGCTGCAACCAATGCAAACACACAGTTGATCATGCAAATTCTTCAAGAGCGCAACCAAGGGAACCAAGGCAACAATCAGAATCACTTTGCTACACTCAACCAGTTCCTTGCTAACGGGCCAAAGACTTTCAGCAATTGTGTTGAGGCAACCGATGCTGACGATTGGCTCGTGGATCTATGCAAGCATTTCGAGTGCAGTAACGTCAGGCCTAAGGACTTTGTCAAGTTCGCTTCCTTCCAACTCAAAGATCAAGCTGCAGAATGGTTCCGGCAGTACAAGGATTCCAGAGGTGGACGTGTTATCACTTGGGATGAATTCCGTCAAGATTTCAGAGCTCACCATATCCCTCAGAGCGTGGTTGAAAGCAAGCATGAGGAATTCCGTAACCTGAAGCAAGGCTCTTTGTCTGTCTATGACTACAACAAGTTGTTTCAGAAGCTCGCCCGCTTTGCCAAGCAGGACGTACCTGATGAGAAGAGCATGATATACCAGTTCAGGGGTGGTCTCAAAGAAGAAATTCAGCTAGCTCTTGTTCTCTTTGAGCCCGTGAGGTACGATGAGTTCTACAACATGGCATTGAAGCAAGAGGCCGCTCAATTGAGATGTGATGCTTCCAAGAAGCGAGTCAGAGATGTTACTCCTTCTTCCTATACTCAAGTGGCCAAGCAGCAGAAGTATTGGCTTCCTCCTCCTCCATTCCGTCAGCCGTATCAGTAGAAGAGCAAAGGTGGCAGTGGATCTTCCCACCCACCCAACCCTAGCTTTCAGAACAAGACTTCGTCTCAACCTCCAAGATCAAGTGCTCCGTACCACCGTCCGCTTTCAGAGGTCACGTGCAACAAGTGCCAA
>NC_057812.1:146387138-146390412 GCF_018294505.1 Triticum aestivum
GATTCGAATCCGTGAGCAAGATATTCCCAAGACGGCTTTCAGGACAAGCTATGGTTCATACGAATACACTGTCATGTCTTTTGGCCTCGTCAACGCTCCTCCGACATTCTCTCGCATGATGAACTTCATCTTCAACGCCTACACCAATGACTTCGTTTTGGTCTATCTCGACGACATTCTGGTTTTCTCGAAGAACAAGGAAGATCATGCCAAGCACTTGCGTTTGGTACTCGATAAGCTGAACGAACACCAGTTCTACGCCAAGTTCTCCAAGTGTGAATTTTGGCTCGATGAGGTTCTTTATCTTGGTCATATCATCTCTGCCAAGGGCATTGCGGTGAATCCTGAGAAGGTGTCTGCAATTGTGAATTGGGAACCTCCTCAGAACATGAAGCAACTCCGTAGCTTCCTCGGTCTCGCAAGCTACTGTCGAAGATTCGTTGAAAACTTTTCTAAGATCACGAAGCCTCTCTCAAATCTTCTCCAGAAGCACGTCAAGTACGTTTGGTCTCCGGAGTGTGACATTGCTTTCAACACTTTGAAAGAGAAATTGATCACTGCTCCAGTTCTGACTCCGCCTGATGAATCCAAGCCGTACGAGGTCTTTTGTGATGCCTCTCTCCAAGGCCTTGGCGCAGTATTGATGCAAGAGAAGAAAGTTGTTGCTTATACCTCTCGCCAATTGAAGCTCAATGAAAAGAACTACCCCACTCATGATCTCGAGTTGGCGGCAGTTGTGCATGCTCTTTTGACTTGGGGACATCTCTTATTGGGAAGAAAAGTGGACATCTTCATTGACCACAAAAGTCTCAAGTACATCTTCACTCAGCCTAATCTCAACCTCAGGCAAACTCGATGGGTCGAAATGATTCAAGAGTATAATCCGAGTATCGAGTATACTCCAGGCAAGGCCAATGTGATTGCTGACGCATTGAGCAGGAAGGCTTATTGCAACAGTCTGATTCTCAAGCCTTATCAACCCGAGCTTTGTGAAGCTTTCCACAAATTTAATCTGCAAGTTGTTCCTCAAGGTCTCCTCGCCAACCTTCAAGTCTCTCCTACCTTGGAAGACCAGATTCGCCAAGCCCAGCTTCTTGATGCTATGGTGAAAAAGGTGAAGATTGGGATTGCCAAGAGTCAACCCAAGTACAAGTGCTACCGCCTTGATGACAAGGACACTCTCTTCTTCGAGGATCGTATTGTTGTGCCCAAAGGTGACCTTCATAAAGTGACCATGAACGAGGCTCACAATTCTCTCCTCTCCATCCACCCTGGGAGCACGAAGATGTATCAGGACCTCAAGCAGGCTTATTGGTGGACTCGAATGAAGCGTGAGATTGCTCAATTCGTGAATGAATGTGATGTCTGCAGAAGAGTGAAGGCAGAACACCAAAGGCCAGCAGGTCTCCTCCAACCTCTTGCCATTCCAGAATGGAAGTTTGACCACATTGAAATGGACTTCGTGACTGGGTTTCCAAAATCCAAGCGTGGCAATGATGCTATATTCGTTGTCATCGACAAACTCACCAAAGTGGCTCACCTTCTGCCTATCAAAGAGTCAATCACTGCAGCTCAATTGGCGGAACTCTATACCTCTCGAATTGTCTCTCTGCACGGTATTCCACAAGTGATCTCTTCAGACCATGGCAGCATCTTTACCTCCAAGTTTTGGGATTCTTTTCAGAAGGCCATGGGCACTAATATCCGCTTCAGCACAGCTTTCCATCCTCAAACTAGCGGTCAAGTCGAGCGTGTCAACCAGGTTCTTGAAGAAATGCTCAGAGCTTGTGTGATCTCCTTCGGCATGAAGTGGGAGGATTGTCTTCCTTATGGTAAATTCTCCTACAACAACAGTTTTCAAGCAAGTTCGGGCAAGGCCCCATTTGAAATTCTGTATGGCAGGAAGTGCCGTACCCCTCTCAACTGGTCTGAAACTGGTGAACGTCAGCTTTTGGGAAATGACTTAATCACAGAGGCAGAGGAAATGTGCAAAGTCATTCGAGATAACCTCAAAGCAGCCCAATCCCGCCAGAAGAGCTACTATGATAGTAAGCACCGTGATTTGGCTTTTGAGATCGGAGATCATGTTTACCTCCACGTCTATCCTATGAAAGGTACTCGTCGCTTCGGTATCAAAGGGAAGCTTGCCCCCAGATACGTGGGAGCTTTCAAGATTGTCAGCAAGAGAGGCGACCTCGCCTATCAACTCGAGCTTCCTTCAAACTTTGCAAATGTTCATGATGTGTTCCATGTCTCTCAGCTCCGAAAGTGCTTCAAGACTCCTGACCGCACCGTCAACTTTGAGGACATTGAGCTCCAAGAAGATCTCTCCTATCATGAGCACCCCATTGCTATTCTTGAAGAGACTGAACGCAAGACTCGCAACAAGTCAATCAAATTCCTCAAAGTCAAGTGGTCACACCATTCCGACCGTGAAGCTACCTGGGAACGCGAGGATCACCTCTGTTCTGAATACCCGACGTTCTTTCAGTCCTAGATCTCGGGACGAGATCCTTTCATAGTGGTGGAGTGTTGTAACACCCCGGATATGACTTTCCCAATTTGTACTCCAACTCTTGCCGTTTCCGGCGTTAAGTTATTTTATTTTCTCGGGTTCGGGTTTTTGCCTCCGTGTGTTGTTGTCGTTGTCATGCATCTCATATCATGTCATCATGTGCATTGCATTTGCATACGTGTCATCTCATGCATTCGAGCATTTTCCCCGTTGTCCATTTTGCATTCCGGCGCTTCGTTCTCCTCCGGTGGTCATTTCAACCTTTCTTTCGTGTGTGGGGATTAAACATTTCCGGATTGGACCGAGACTTGCCAAGCGGCCTTGGTTTACTACCGGTAGACCGCCTGTCAAGTTTCGTACCATTTGGACTTCGTTTGATACTCCAACGGTTAACCGAGGGACCGAAAAGGCCTTGTGCATGTTGCAGCCCAACACCCCTCCAATTTGGCCCGAAACCCACCAAAACCCTCTCCATCATCTATAGCGTTCGATCACGATCGCGTGGCCGAAAACCGCACCTCATTTGGAGCTTCCTAGCTCCTCCTACCTCTATAAATAGGTCCCTCCCCAAAATTTCGGGTCATTTCCAACCCTAACCTAGTCTCCTCCCATCTCTCGCCGCCGGACACGTCCGATTCGGGCCGGACGTGTCTGACTTGCCCCGCCGCTGCCACGTGTCGCCCCCCCCGTTGGTGCGTCCGCCGCCCCCGCGTCGCCGGCCCGCCGGGCCCGCCTCCGGCCCCCGAGGCCCAGATCTCC
>NC_057812.1:146390495-146394222 GCF_018294505.1 Triticum aestivum
CCGAAAACCGCACCTCATTTGGAGCTTCCTAGCTCCTCCTACCTCTATAAATAGGTCCCTCCCCAAAATTTCGGGTCATTTCCAACCCTAACCTAGTCTCCTCCCATCTCTCGCCGCCGGACACGTCCGATTCGGGCCGGACGTGTCTGACTTGCCCCGCCGCTGCCACGTGTCGCCGCTCCGTTGGTGCGTCCGCCGCCCCCGCGTCGCCGGCCCGCCGGGCCCGCCTCCGGCCCCCGAGGCCCAGATCTCCGCCGCCCGAGTGCCCGCGCCTCCATCGCCGTCTTCGCCGCCCACTCCACCGGCGGCCGCCCGCCGCCACCGACCTTGCCGGTGCCGCGGACCCGGCGCTCCCTTCCGGCGACCACCCACTCTGCGGCCGGCCACCGCCACCATCGCCGCCGACCTCGCCGCCTTGCCACCCCGACCGGATCCGGCTAGGAGAGGGCCGAATCCGGCGATCTCCTCTACTCCAGCGACACCCTGCCCCTTCTCCGGCGAGCCCGCCGCCGACATCGGTTCGCGCCGGCGATCCAGATCTGAAACCCTAGAGGTTGTTTTTTTTCTCTAAGTCCCCAGTTTCTCAGATTTTTGGCAAACTTTGACGCATCGTAACTTTGCATCCACAGCTCCGTTTTGGGCATATAGCATATCAAAACGTTCATCTCAGAGAGTAAATCATTTCATTCCATTGCATCATTTTCATTTGAGTTCATTTTGATGCCCGAAATGCTGTTAGAAGAGGGCTACTTGAGATAATTGTCAGATCTGTTGCTCCATTTAGATAATTGTCATTTTTGCCATGATTATTGGGTGCATGATATGCACATGAGCTCTACATATGTTTTGTTAAGGGTTCTGCCATCTCGGGGAAACTCGAGGGTTGGTTTTACTCGTAGCTTGACCTATCTGAGTGTGCCCTGAGAACGAGATATGTGCAGCTCCTATCAGGATTTGTCAGCACATTCGGGCGGTGTTGCTGGTCTTGTTTTAACCTGTCGAAGTGTCTTGAAGGACCGAGGTTCCGAGTCTGATCGGAACATCTTGGGAGGAGGTCTATTCCTTCGTTGACCGTGAGAGCTTGTCATGGGCTAAGTTGGGACTCCCCTGCAGGGATTTGAACTTTCGAAAGCCGTGCTCGCGGTTATGGGCAGATGGGAATTTGTTAATGTCCGGTTGTAGATAATTTGAACCTTAACTTAATTAAAATGAATCAACAGTGTGAGTTACCGTGATGGTCTCTTCTCGGCGGAGTCCAGGAAGTGGACACGATGTTGGAGTAATGTTTGCGCAGGTTGTCCTCTAGTTTCTCGCTCGCGCTTTGCCTCCTCTTCTCGCTCTCTTTTGCGAACAGGATAGCCACCATATTTGCGAGTCGCTTGCTGCAGCTCCACATTTTTACCTTGCCATACCAATTAAGCTTAAATAGTCTTGATCGCGAGGGTGCGAGATTGTTGAGTCCCTGTGGCTCACAGATTACTATTACACCAGATGCAGGGCCTGATGATTCCGCTCCAGGTGACGCGCTCGAGCTCAAGTGGGAGTTCGACGAGGACTCTCAACGATACTATGTTTCCTTTCCTGATGATCAGTAGTGGTGCCCAGTTGGAGGTGATCGGGACCATGTCGCATGTTGGGTTATCTTTTATTTTGGCGCCGTAGTCGGGCCATGAGTGTTTGGATGATGTAATGTTATTTATGTACTTGATTGACGTGGTGAGTGTAAGCCAACTATGTTTTCTCCCCTTTTATTATATATTACATGGGATGTTGTGAAGATTTCCTAACTTGCGACATATGCCTTCATTGCGATTATGCCTCTAAGTCGTGCCTCGACACGTGGGAGATATAGTCGCATCAAGGGTGTTACAAGTTGGTAATCAGAGCCTTCCCCGACCTTAGGAGCCCCATTGCTTGATCGTTTTTAGCAGCCGAGTTGTGTCTAGAAAAATGTTTTGAGTCATTTAGGAATTATATATCGGAGAGTTTAGGAATTATGTTTACTTCCCAGTCTCCTCATCGTTCTGGTAAGGCATCCTGACGTAGAGTTTTGACTCTTCTCTTCTCAAATTTCACTAAAAAAATTAGGATCACGCGGGTATCTTGGAATCGTTCCGATGGTTTTATGATGAGAACATTGTCTTGGTGCCTCCTGTCAGGGGTTTTGTGGAAGTGTCCCGGGAAGTTGAGCTTTGAGGTGTTGTCGTCATAATTTTATCGTTGCAGTTCTAGAATACCTGAGTTTAGTACGCCGACATCGAAAATCTCTTTTATGCAGTTCGTTGGTGAGATAACCTCGACGCCACCCAGTACTGGGGTGGGAGTTCGGGAGTATGGCCATAACTTGTATAACGGATGCTTTTCGAAGGTTGAGGTAGATGGTTTCCGAAGTTTTTCTCGGTTATGTGTTGAAGGATGGATACAGCTGGATGTAGGAATTGCTAGATTTGGGTGAGATATTATGCTTCCCCTGCATCCCCAACACCTAATTGCATAACCGGAAAGGTTCGGGAGTTTCATAGGTGGGAATTCTAGTAGCTCTAGTTCTTCTTCCACGGATATTGGTTTGAGATTGGGATTTCTTACCGATTATTCGTTCTTGATCCGTACCTTGTTGATTTATTTCTCTACCTAAATTCTAAGTGGCTTCTCAATTTATGGATATGTGACCATTTCAAGAGGAATGCATTCGTTCATTTTGTTCGGATGTGAAGACTATATCTTGCAATTTTCATTCCGTTGGATTCAGCTTCAATATTTATCTATCAATGTGCTAATGGATGTCAACCTCTTCAGGATGGCTCCTCCAACGCGCACGACTCCGAATCCTGATCCGCCACCACCTCCACCTCCTCCGAAGGCATGGCAAGCGGTGATTGCTGCAACCAATGCAAACACACAGTTGATCATGCAAATTCTTCAAGAGCGCAACCAAGGGAACCAAGGCAACAATCAGAATCACTTTGCTACACTCAACCAGTTCCTTGCTAACGGGCCAAAGACTTTCAGCAATTGTGTTGAGGCAACCGATGCTGACGATTGGCTCGTGGATCTGTGCAAGCATTTCGAGTGCAGTAACGTCAGGCCTAAGGACTTTGTCAAGTTCGCTTCCTTCCAACTCAAAGATCAAGCTGCAGAATGGTTCCGGCAGTACAAGGATTCCAGAGGTGGACGTGTTATCACTTGGGATGAATTCCTTCAAGATTTCAGAGCTCACCATATCCCTCAGAGCGTGGTTGAAAGCAAGCATGAGGAATTCCGTAACCTGAAGCAAGGCTCTTTGTCTGTCTATGACTACAACAAGTTGTTTCAGAAGCTCGCCCGCTTTGCCAAGCAGGACGTACCTGATGAGAAGAGCATGATATACCAGTTCAGGGGTGGTCTCAAAGAAGAAATTCAGCTAGCTCTTGTTCTCTTTGAGCCCGTGAGGTACGATGAGTTCTACAACATGGCATTGAAGCAAGAGGCCGCTCAATTGAGATGTGATGCTTCCAAGAAGCGAGTCAGAGATGTTACTCCTTCTTCCTATACTCAAGTGGCCAAGCAGCAGAAGTATTGGCTTCCTCCTCCTCCATTCCGTCAGCCGTATCAGTAGAAGAGCAAAGGTGGCAGTGGATCTTCCCACCCACCCAACCCTAGCTTTCAGAACAAGACTTCGTCTCAACCTCCAAGATCAAGTGCTCCGTACCACCGTCCGCTTTCAGAGGTCACGTGCAACAAGTGCCAA
>NC_057812.1:146394352-146398601 GCF_018294505.1 Triticum aestivum
AGAAGGGTCACTATGCCAACAAGTGTTTCAACCAGAGGCGTCTTCCTCCTCCTCCTCCTGTCAGATCGGCAAGTACAGCTATGGTCAAGCATAACCCCAAGCACGCCAAGGTCAACTTGATGAATGCAGCTCAGGCAGAGGACTCGTCAGATGTCATCATGGGTAACCTTCCTGTTAACGATATTCCCGCAAGAGTTCTTTTTGACACTGGTGCATCGCATTGTTTCATGTCAAAGCCATTTTTTACCAAGCATGAGTTCGTTTCTTCTCATTTGGGTAAACAAATGGATATTGTTTCTCTTGGCAAATGTTTGAGTGCAAGTCAGGAGGTGCCAGATGTTACTATCACCTTGGGCGACTACAAGTTCCTTTCTTCCCCAATGGTTCTTGGTAACTCGAATATTGATCTTATTCTCGGAATGGATTGGCTTTTTAAGCACAGGCTCAGCTTGATTGTGCAGCCAGGAAGATTCAATTGACTCATTCGTCTGAGGATGTAATTGTCTTTGCCGCTCGTGATGATACCATCCGTCTGTTTTGTCTCAATGAGAAGGGTGAACTCGATGCCATCTCGCAAATTCCAGTCGTTTGCGAATATCAAGACGTCTTTCCAGAAGAGCTTCCAGGAATGCCTCCGCACCGGCCAGTTGAATTCGTTATTGATCTTGAGCCCGGCACGGAACCAGTGTGCAAGTGTCCTTACAAGCTCGGACCTGAAGAGTTGAAGGAGCTGAAGAAGCAACTCGATATTCAAGAGAGAATGGGTCTCATCCGGCCTAGTTCTTCTCCGTGGGGTTGTGGTGTTCTTTTTGTGAAGAAGAAGGATGGAACGGACCGACTTTGTGTTGATTACCGTCCATTGAACAAGAAGACCATCAAGAACAAATACCCACTTCCCAACATCAACGAGCTGTTCGAACTACTCAAAGGTGCCCAAGTATTCTCCAAGCTTGATCTCCGTATGGGTTATCATCAGATTCGAATCCGTGAGCAAGATATTCCCAAGACGGCTTTCAGGACAAGCTATGGTTCATACGAATACACTGTCATGTCTTTTGGCCTCGTCAACGCTCCTCCGACATTCTCTCGCATGATGAACTTCATCTTCAACGCCTACACCAATGACTTCGTTTTGGTCTATCTCGACGACATTCTGGTTTTCTCGAAGAACAAGGAAGATCATGCCAAGCACTTGCGTTTGGTACTCGATAAGCTGAACGAACACCAGTTCTACGCCAAGTTCTCCAAGTGTGAATTTTGGCTCGATGAGGTTCTTTATCTTGGTCATATCATCTCTGCCAAGGGCATTGCGGTGAATCCTGAGAAGGTGTCTGCAATTGTGAATTGGGAACCTCCTCAGAACATGAAGCAACTCCGTAGCTTCCTCGGTCTCGCAAGCTACTGTCGAAGATTCGTTGAAAACTTTTCTAAGATCACGAAGCCTCTCTCAAATCTTCTCCAGAAGCACGTCAAGTACGTTTGGTCTCCGGAGTGTGACATTGCTGTCAACACTTTGAAAGAGAAATTGATCACTGCTCCAGTTCTGACTCCGCCTGATGAATCCAAGCCGTACGAGGTCTTTTGTGATGCCTCTCTCCAAGGTCTTGGCGCAGTATTGATGCAAGAGAAGAAAGTTGTTGCTTATACCTCTCGCCAATTGAAGCTCAATGAAAAGAACTACCCCACTCATGATCTCGAGTTGGCGGCAGTTGTGCATGCTCTTTTGACTTGGGGACATCTCTTATTGGGAAGAAAAGTGGACATCTTCATTGACCACAAAAGTCTCAAGTACATCTTCACTCAGCCTAATCTCAACCTCAGGCAAACTCGATGGGTCGAAATGATTCAAGAGTATAATCCGAGTATCGAGTATACTCCAGGCAAGGCCAATGTGATTGCTGATGCATTGAGCAGGAAGGCTTATTGCAACAGTCTCATTCTCAAGCCTTATCAACCCGAGCTTTGTGAAGCTTTCCACAAATTTAATCTGCAAGTTGTTCCTCAAGGTCTCCTCGCCAACCTTCAAGTCTCTCCTACCTTGGAAGACCAGATTCGCCAAGCCCAGCTTCTTGATGCTATGGTGAAAAAGGTGAAGATTGGGATTGCCAAGAGTCAACCCAAGTACAAGTGCTACCGCCTTGATGACAAGGACACTCTCTTCTTCGAGGATCGTATTGTTGTGCCCAAAGGTGACCTTCATAAAGTGACCATGAACAAGGCTCACAATTCTCTCCTCTCCATCCACCCTGGGAGCACGAAGATGTATCAGGACCTCAAGCAGGCTTATTGGTGGACTCGAATGAAGCGTGAGATTGCTCAATTCGTGAATGAATGTGATGTCTGCAGAAGAGTGAAGGCAGAACACCAAAGGCCAGCAGGTCTCCTCCAACCTCTTGCCATTCCAGAATGGAAGTTTGACCACATTGAAATGGACTTCGTGACTGGGTTTCCAAAATCCAAGCGTGGCAATGATGCTATATTCGTTGTCATCGACAAACTCACCAAAGTGGCTCACCTTCTGCCTATCAAAGAGTCAATCACTGCAGCTCAATTGGCGGAACTCTATACCTCTCGAATTGTCTCTCTGCACGGTATTCCACAAGTGATCTCTTCAGACCATGGCAGCATCTTTACCTCCAAGTTTTGGGATTCTTTTCAGAAGGCCATGGGCACTAACATCCGCTTCAGCACAGCTTTCCATCCTCAAACTAGCGATCAAGTCGAGCGTGTCAACCAGGTTCTTGAAGAAATGCTCAGAGCTTGTGTGATCTCCTTCGGCATGAAGTGGGAGGATTGTCTTCCTTATGGTAAATTCTCCTATAACAACAGTTTTCAAGCAAGTTCGGGCAAGGCCCCATTTGAAATTCTGTATGGCAGGAAGTGCCGTACCCCTCTCAACTGGTCTGAAACTGGTGAACGTCAGCTTTTGGGAAATGACTTAATCACAGAGGCAGAGGAAATGTGCAAAGTCATTCGAGATAACCTCAAAGCAGCCCAATCCCGCCAGAAGAGCTACTATGATAGTAAGCACCGTGATTTGGCTTTTGAGATCGGAGATCATGTTTACCTCCACGTCTATCCTATGAAAGGTACTCGTCGCTTCGGTATCAAAGGGAAGCTTGCCCCCAGATACGTGGGAGCTTTCAAGATTGTCAGCAAGAGAGGCGACCTCGCCTATCAACTCGAGCTTCCTTCAAACTTTGCAAATGTTCATGATGTGTTCCATGTCTCTCAGCTCCGAAAGTGCTTCAAGACTCCTGACCGCACCGTCAACTTTGAGGACATTGAGCTCCAAGAAGATCTCTCCTATCATGAGCACCCCGTTGCTATTCTTGAAGAGACTGAACGCAAGACTCGCAACAAGTCAATCAAATTCCTCAAAGTCAAGTGGTCACACCATTCCGACCGTGAAGCTACCTGGGAACGCGAGGATCACCTCTGTTCTGAATACCCGACGTTCTTTCAGTCCTAGATCTCGGGACGAGATCCTTTCATAGTGGTGGAGTGTTGTAACACCCCGGATATGACTTTCCCAATTTGTACTCCAACTCTTGCCGTTTCCGGCATTAAGTTATTTTATTTTCTCGGGTTCGGGTTTTTGCCTCCGTGTGTTGTTGTCGTTGTCATGCATCTCATATCATGTCATCATGTGCATTGCATTTGCATACGTGTCATCTCATGCATTCGAGCATTTTCCCCGTTGTCCATTTTGCATTCCGGCGCTTCGTTCTCCTCCGGTGGTCATTTCAACCTTTCTTTCGTGTGTGGGGATTAAACATTTCCGGATTGGACCGAGACTTGCCAAGCGGCCTTGGTTTACTACCGGTAGACCGCCTGTCAAGTTTCGTACCATTTGGACTTCGTTTGATACTCCAACGGTTAACCGAGGGACCGAAAAGGCCTTGTGCGTGTTGCAGCCCAACACCCCTCCAATTTGGCCCGAAACCCACCAAAACCCTCTCCATCATCTATAGCGTTCGATCACGATCGCGTGGCCGAAAACCGCACCTCATTTGGAGCTTCCTAGCTCCTCCTACCTCTATAAATAGGTCCCTCCCCAAAATTTCGGGTCATTTCCAACCCTAACCTAGTCTCCTCCCATCTCTCGCCGCCGGACACGTCCGATTCGGGCCGGACGTGTCTGACTTGCCCCGCCGCTGCCACGTGTCGCCCCCCCCGTTGGTGCGTCCGCCGCCCCCGCGTCGCCGGCCCGCCGGGCCCGCCTCCGGCCCCCGAGGCCCAGATCTCC